>NC_077229.1:433819386-434119386 GCF_027887165.1 Monodelphis domestica | reverse complement strand
GTTCTCATTGATTTAGCTATTATCCTTCTACTGATGACTTCAAGATCTACATATCCAACCCTAATCTCTTTGTTTTGTTTTAGCCCTGTGAAATCAATTGCCTATTGGATATTTCTAATGGAAATATTAGATGAATGTCCTGAAGAAATCATAAACCCAACTAGTTCAAAATTGGACTCTTATTTTCTCTCCCTCTAAAATGTCTGTTTCTTGAGAAAGTACCATCACCCTTCCAGTGTCTCAGGTTTATAACACTGACATTATCCTTGTTTTCTCACTCTCACTCATTCCATATAACCAACCAGTTGCCACTTATTGCCATTTCTACCTTTATAAACTGTCTTGTAACCTATCACTTCTCTTTGCTTCTACTCCATCCATACACTGCTTTCAACCTTGGTCTCATCCTCTCACAATTTGTTTTTTATCTTTTAGCACTCACAAACTACTTCCTTGACTGTCCACTTCAGTTCCAGGTGATTTTTCTCTCTTGCCTTTGATACTCCTGGTCAGAAAGAGAATGTATACGTCTTTTACTCTCTTTCAGACAACACCATTGCCGTCATTAGTTAGGAAACCACTTTTCTCTTGAAGTTTCTTGATTCAACTTCTTATTGTAATATCTGTAGTCTCTAGGAATTCATTAATGAGCCTACTTCCCCTCTTCTCTATTCCACTCATGGTACTCATACTCAGGTAGCATAGTATATTTGACTTTTTGTGATATATACCATGCTGTGGAACCTCTAGGTCAAAGATTATGGGCATTTTAATCACTTTTTTAAAAGCATGATTCCAAATTGCTTTCACCAATTCACAGATCCACCAATGGTGTGTTAGTGTGCCTGTTATTCTGTGTTCTTTCAGTGGCTTCCTCTTACTTCTAGGATAAAACATAAACTTTTCATTGAAAGTCCTACACAACATTGTCCTAATCTATGCTTCCAGACTAAATGGTCATTGCTCCCCATCCTCTATGATACAGCCAAATTGGCTTTCTCTCTGTTTTCCACTCATGACATTCCATCTTCCATTGTATTGGCCATCTCCCATGGCCATTGTAGTATACTCCCTCTTTACTTCTTATGCGTAGAGTCCTTCTCTATTTATCCCCTTCTGAACTTCTTTCTATTCTCTTCTGTGTATTTTTAAATGTTTCAATAAAAGCTCTCTCTTAGATTGTTGCTGTTCAGTCATTCAGTCTTGTTTGACTCTTCATAACCCCATTATGAGTTTTTTTTGGCAGAATTACTAGAGTGTTTGCCAGTTCCTTCTCCAGTTCATTTTACACATGAAAAAACTGACACAAACTAATCTCTTAGATCTCTCACTTGTTGTTAGTCAAAAACTTCTTCTAACTCATGCATAAATTCTATTCCAGTCAGGTTAGATTTCTCCATATATCCGGATTGTGTTTTTCCTCCAATCTCTAAGCCTTTGCTTAAACTTTCCTTGAATGCACATAACAAATGCCGTCCTGGGTTTCAAAAAAACTTACCTCCTCAAGGAGAGGTAGGTGGCTCAGTGCATAGAGAGCCAGGCCTGGAGATGGAGATCTTGGATTCAAATGTGATCTCAGATACTTCCTAGCTGTGTGACCCTGGGAAAGTCACTTAACCCACCATTGCTCTTCTGCCTTGAAACTGATACTTAGTACCAATACTAAGACAGAAGATAAAAGTTTTTTTAAGGGAGAGAAATAGGGGAATGAGGAAGAAGGACAGATTTGGGGGGCACCATGGTGAATTCCATTTGGAACATACTGAATTTGAGATTCTGGCAGGACACATCATTGGATTTGTTTAACCAGCAGTTAGAAATATTAGCCTGCAGCTCTCATAAAGTAAGAAGTGGGGCAACTAAGTGGTTCAGTGATTTGAAAGGTATATCTAGAGATGGGAGATCCCAGGTTCAAATCTGCACTCAGACACTTCCTGACTGTGTGTTCTAGCTAAGATGAGACTGCCATATTAGCAAAGATGACAAAAAATGGAGAATGAGAGTTCTTGGAGAAACCATGGGAGAACAAGTATCCTAATGCACTATTAATAGAACTATGAATTGATCCAATCATTCCAAAACAATTTAAAATTATTCCCCCCAAATGACTAAAATATGCCCCTTGAGCAAGCAACATTATTTTACTATGCATATATGTCCAAATAGGACAAAGACAGGTTGAAAGAACTCATAAGTACAAAAATGTTCATAGCCTATTTGGAAACAGAATTAGTGTGCATTAACTGGGAATGCCTGTACAAAGTTTCTTATATGAATGCAATGGAGTACTATTATATCCAAAGAAATTACAGGAAAGACAGATTCAGAGAAACTTGTAAGATTTGTATAACCTGATACAGAACAAAGTCAGTAGAATCAAGGAAACAATTCATATGATGACAACAAAAGAAAAACAGCTTTTAAAGACTTAAGAACTCCAATCAGTACAATAACCAGTTATGACTCAAGAAAACTGTTGAAACAGGCTACTGAACTCCTGAGAGAAAGGCAATAGCATAAAGGTACAAAATGAGACATACAGTTTTAGACAGGCTCAATAGGGGAATTTGTTTCATGTGACTCTTTGTTATAAGTACAGCTAGGTGGTGCAGTGGATAGAGTACTGGGCCTGAGGTCAGGAAGATTCATCTTCCTGAGTTCAAATCTGGCTTCAGATACTTTCTAGCTGTATGATCCTGGGCAATTAACTTGACCTCTGCCTCAGTTCCCTTATGTTTAAAATGTGGATAATAAAAGCACCCACCTCCCAGGTGGTAAAATAATTGTAAAGGGGAGAAAATAATTGTAAAGTGTTTAGCACAGTGCCTGGAACATAAGTGCTATATAAATGTTGACTGTCATCATCATTATCATTAATTTTTATAATAAAGGCAAATATTTAAGTTCATGTCAGATTCCTAGAGAGTGGTAATTTTGGAGGGGGGGAAAACATTTTATATAACCCTTACCTTCTGTCCTAGAATCACAAATAAATATTGGTTCTGCCACCCAGCTACCCCCAAAAAAAGAATGTTGTTGAGTGTTAATCTTTTCTCCCTGTTCTACAGAATGAAATTCTCCTAGAAAAGAAGACAAAGAGAAGTAAAATCCTGAAACTGAAATTTCCCAGAACAGAAGAAGAAAGAAGAATACGTACTGAGAGTAGAAGGAGACTTGATGCTAATAAAGAACAGCAGCAGAAAAATTTTGTTGATTTGGCATGTGAGTGCAGCGCTGTCATCTGCTGCAGGGTCACTCCCAAGCAGAAGGCCATGGTCGTAGATCTTGTGAAGAAATACAAGAAAGCTATAACACTAGCTATTGGAGATGGTGCCAACGACGTGAATATGATTAAGAGTAAGTAATACACTCAAAGTTGTTGAAAGAGCTCCTTCTGGCAGACTGCAGAAACTCCTACTGAAAAGAAATGATCAGAAAAACAACTTGGAAGTTTTATAGATGTCATTCCCCAGGTTTTCTAATGCATGGAATTCAATACATTTTTGTATATCTTCTCAATGTAAAATGTTGAATTTACTTTTCTCTCGACCTATTTTTCAAACATATAATTATTGAATTGTACAAACAAGGTCATTTCCAGAAAATGAAACATACCCTCATTCCTCTCAGTGAAGAAACCTATAGACATAGAATGTGGTACACACTAATTGACATCATTTGGTTTTGCTTAAACGCTCTTCTTTTTTATGAAAAAAAGTTCATTAGAACAGCAATCTTAAGGGACAATGGCCATGATATTTTTAAAAGGCAATGTTTAAACAAGCATATATGGATTTGTAGTATGTGTGTATATGTAAACTCCTTGACTCTAGTATTTCCTGCCTGGGAACTTTTTTTTTTTTTTTAATTTTAATATTATTTTATTTGGTCGTTTTCATACATTATTCACTGGAAACAAAGATCGTTTTCTTTTCCTCCCCTCCCCCCCCCCCCCGCCTTTCCCTCTCCCATAGCCGACGCATGATTCCACTGGTTATCACATGTGTTCTTGACTCGAACCCATTTCCCTGTTGTTGGAGTTTGCATTATAGTGTTCATTTAGAGTCTCTCCTCAGTCTTATCTCCTCCAACCCTGTGGTCGAGCAGTTGCTTTTCAGCGGTGTTTTTACTCCCACAGTTTATCCTCTGCTTGTGGGTAGTATTTTTTTTTAGATCCCTGCAGATTGTTCAGGGAAATTGCATTGATACTTATGGAGAAGTCCATCACCTTCGATTGTACCACAATGTATCATTCTCTGTGTATAATGTTTTCCTGGTTCTGCTCCTTTCGCTCTGCATCACTTCCTGGAGGTTGTTCCAGTTCACATGGAATTCCTCCACTTTATTATTCCTTTTAGCACAATAATATTCCATCACCAACATATACCACAATTTGTTTAGCCATTCCCCAATTGAGGGGCATCCCCTCATTTTCCAATTTTTGGCCACCACAAAGAGCGCAGCTATGAATATTTTTGTACAAGTCTTTTTGTCCATTATCTCTTTGGGGTACAAGCCCAGCAGTGCTATGGCTGGATCAAAGGGCAGACAGTCCTGGGAACTTTTTAATGCTTTCTGTGTCTATTGGAACTTTACTCTTATGTGACCTATTCCATGTCGATTCACTTGTCTTCAAAATGAGGTGCTTTAACTGAATGATTCTCTGAAGCCCTTTCCAACTCTGAAATTGTTTTATTTCGTACATCTATAATCCTATTATTTTGGATGACAAAAGTCCATCTAGGACACCATATAAAAAGAATAAGTTCCTTAAAGAAACCTATATCGTCTCACCAAAAATATGAAGCTTCACTAAAACAGCTCCAGGGAAGTTTTGTCACAGGTCTTCTAAACTTTTTATAAGGATTGTCAATGAAAGAACTGGAATGGAAATAAATTAAGGGTTTGTTTGTTTTTAGGTCATTCAAAAAGATAGTAGAAATCCAACAAAAACACCAGAATCTAGATCTATCTTGTGTTCTATAGCTACAATTGAGGTCACAATATCTTGCTAAGTAGCTTAATAGTAATCATTTATTACTGTGCTTTCTCTTTCCAGACTATTTAATGACTCATACTCATATCTCCTTTTCTTCTAGAATCTTCTACTACTCCTCCTCTTCTCAATATGTATTCAGACTATATTAGCTTCCTTCGCAAGAATCTGCTGAATGATGTATGCCTTCTTACTGTCGTCTCGTTGCCTTTTGAATCTGTCTCCACTTCTTGTTCTATTCCAATTCAGTTTTGTTTAAAATGTATTTTCACACCTTATGTGACATATGTTATTATTAGTAGGACCTTTTTTTTAGTTTGTGGACTGCTAGAGATGCTTTCCTTTAGCCACATGAATGGTTTGGATAATGTCACAGATAAAGCAAAATAGCAGATAAACCATATTTTTTTTTATTTGGCTCTGGAGAATATATTTAAAAAACAATGTTTGGTTTATTTGGTGTGAATTCTATTGAGGCTTTTTTTTTACATCTACTTTTAGCCTAGAATAGTAACTTGAGTTTGGAAGTCACACACACCTAACTTTTTGAATTTCTCTAAATTTACAAGCCAGCGATATACCCATTTCAATATATTCTACATTTGTTTATTCACTTCAACAGCAAGCATTTATTAAAGTCGGCTATGTGCAAGACACTGTGTTAAGATACTAGGATATAAATATGGTTTGGCTCTCAAGGAGCTTACATTTCTACATTCAAGGCCATCACTCATCAGAACCTCTTATGTTGACTGATGGTTTCTAACTTTCCTTTGGAGCATGTTTTTGTTTTCCAGTTAAACAAAGAGATTTTCTTTTTCTTTTACTTTACTTTTGAGTTTTGTTCCAGATTTATCATTTTAATTGTTTAGCTCAGGTTAGTAATGAGGGCACTGAATTTCCTTTGGTATTAGCTTCTCTTTAAAATTAGATGATTAAGCTGGATGATTGCTTAAGAGTTCCTTCTAACTAAAAACGTTTTAATTCTATAAGTCAGCCAAGTCACAAGTGAGTGATAGTTGTAGATTATACATCCCCTACCTACATCCTTCTTTGTAACTTTGCACTATACTTAACCATACAAAATAGAAGATATTAAATGCAAACTTGGTAAAGTTTGAGTTTTCTAAGGAAATGGTAGTAACTTTTCCAGAAATATATATTATTTAAAATTAAGTTCTTGGAGACTCTGTTGCTTTGGAAAGAGCCTTGGCCTTGGAACAAGAAGATAGAGAGAAGAACATTACCTCTGATATTTATTAGATATTTGATTGTAGACAAGTCATTACAGGTCAGCTAGGTGGTACAGTAGATAGAGAATGAACCTAGAGCCAGGAAGATCTGAGTTCAAGTCCAGCCTCAAATACTTACTTGGCATGTGATCTGGACATTGTCACCTTTGTTTGCTTCATTTTCCTCATCTGTAAAATTAGTTGGAGAAGGAAATGGCAAACTACTCCAGTATCATTACCAAGAAAACCCCAAGTAAGGTCAAAAAGAATTGTACACAACTAAAATGACTAACCAACAGACAAGTCATTGAACTTTTCTGAGCCAGTTTCTTCATCTATAATATGGAGGTGATGGTCTTATACACTATTCTCTTCTACCAGTCCTAGAGCCACAGATCTAGAAATACCTGTCTCATTTAAATTCTATGTCTTTTTCTAATTTGATGATATGCCACATAGAAGAAAATAGGAGCTAACAGGCTGTAACTACTTTAAATATCCTTTAGAATAGCTTTACTAAGTCAAAAAATCATGAAGTTATTTTTCTGTTTGTCTAAGTTTCAGATCAATTTGAAGCTTGAAATTCATCTTTGAAAGCCTTTTTTTTTACTTATCATTTTGCTTGGATTTTGACCACCTCCTGGACTCTTAAGAAGCAATTAATTTTCTCTATTACATTTTCCCTAGCATTTGTTCATTATTTTTCATCATCATAGCAATTTTTTAATGCTTAAGTGCTTCAGAAGATGTATGATGACATCTTTTGGGTACCACCTCAACCAATGCAGACTACAATCCCTCTGCTCCCTAGTATATGGTTCCTTATGAGTTAGTGGAGATCATAAATAATTGCCATCTGATAATCAAGTCAAGTTAGGTACCAATCATTATGCTCAGAACTGAGAATACAAATTCAAGAAGAAAGATAAACAATCCTTGCCCTCAAGATTACATTCAAATGGGGAAGACACATAGAAAAGGAAGCTGGAAAGGAAGAGAGAAAGAGGAGGAAAATACCCACACATAAGCATGATGGAGAAAATCTAGACTCAGTAGTAGAGCCTGGAAAGGAATGATGATGATGTGACTGGGTTAGGTGTTTTCCTTAAAATGGAGGTTTGGGGAGGAACTAGCCAATCAGAGGAAGGGACCACAAGGATGAAGTATACTTGCAGTATGAAAAGACCATGAATTGGAGTGAACTTTTGGTGATAAACCTATCCATGTTTAGCTAGGTTGGCTGAGCCAAAGACGCAATCTATTTGGGAGCTAGCACTCAAAATCTTTCCAGCATAGGAAGGACCTCATAAAGCATGTACTCTACTGGCCTAACACTGCATCATCCAGGATCAGTAATTTTCTCTAATGATTCATCAGAGAAAAAGTATTAAAAAGCTGTTGTTTAACACTACTGTAAACTTGATTCTCAATGTTCTTATTCATTATCCTAAAAAAAAAAAGTGATCTAATGACTCTTAGAAAAGTAAAAAAAATCAGTAAAAAAAATTGGGCCTTTTTTCATTTTATGCCTAACAACTTTCAAAAATAACTTTAGATGGGCAAGTGGTGCTAAAAAATATTCAATTATTCAACTCTGGGGTTAATTCAAAAACTTCAGGTGAAGAACCTCGCTATACAGAGAAAAGATTCAGAGAACAATTGTGCTATTAATATAGGACTGTGTTCCATTTAAGGTATTTTCTGCTCATTTTTACAGTTGTGGGAGGAGAAAATGAGAGGGAGTTATGGGTGAAGTGGAGTTTAGCCATTTGGATTGGTATTTTCTCTTCTAATAAGTCCATAACTAAGACAATTTCTTTTGTATTTTTCTCCTTTAGCTGCTCACATTGGTGTTGGCATA
The DNA here is from genome assembly GCF_027887165.1 of Monodelphis domestica. NCBI lineage: Eukaryota > Metazoa > Chordata > Mammalia > Didelphimorphia > Didelphidae > Monodelphis > Monodelphis domestica. Next base: position 434,111,297 of record NC_077229.1, on the reverse strand, counting down.
AGTGGACAAGAAGGTATGCAAGCGGTCATGTCTAGTGATTACTCTTTTGCTCAGTTCAGATATCTGCAAAGACTGTTGTTGGTCCATGGTCGATGGTCCTACATCAGGATGTGCAAGTTCCTCAGATACTTCTTCTACAAGAATTTTGCATTCACTTTGGCTCACTTCTGGTATTCCTTCTTCAATGGGTACTCAGCACAGGTAATATGAGACTTTTTTTAAATTAATATAAATTTTCAGTGACTGGGATTACTACCAAGTGAATTTCCATAAAACTTTAAGTTATAAATAATTACAACTACTTTGGCTTTTTTGGTTATAATAGCTCATTTTTGTTTTGTAGTTGGCTGTTGTAGGGAGTGGGGATGGATATTGTTCTTTATAGCTGAAGCATAGTGCATGACATTATTTTGGCTTCTGTTACCCTTCTTAATGTTTCTTGTAGTTTCAAAATAGTCATTTGTTTTGTGTTTTTCTGAATTTTTTACCAGTTTGATATAGCATATATATAGTATAAAATATATGTATATATATAGTGTGTATATATTTAAAATCTTGAGCCTAGAGGGAAAATAATTAAGTTTATTTAGAAATAAGAATAGTAATGGAAATACAAAGTAGTAATGGAAACATATAAACATCTCTAATATCTTTTGTGCTATTAAGTTATATTACCCTAGGTGGAATATTTTCATCCATTTGAGGAGTCTCTATCCCTGTCGTGTTCATTTTCACATCATCCTCCATTTATATTTCTCATAAGGAAACAGAATGATATTAAAGAGAGTGTTTAATGTATTAGTAGTAGGAAATTATGATCTAGTTTATGGAATAGCCTGTGCCTATATGCATTTTATAAAAAGAGACTTACTGAATTTATCATTTCTTGAATAGTAGAATTGACTAAGATTTATGTTGATCAAACACCTTTCCCAGCTAGAGAAACCCTTGTTACTGGTTTTTCCCCTTAGCAAAATGGGACAACATGTAGTTTGGGGCCACTGTGTGTCTGAGACCTTGTGGCCTAGTAGAGTACTGGACATAAAGTCACGAAGTACTGGGTTCAAATCCTTCCTCCTTGTAATACTAACGATGTGAACATGAACCAATTTCTTACCTTCCTGAGCTTTAATTTGCTCACCTATCAAATAGGGATTATATAACCCATTATTCCTAACTGTGTTTTTATAAAGAATGAATAATTAACATGAAATACTTTGCAAATTTTTTAATGCTTCATAAATATCTGTTTTCATTATTTTCACATTAGACTGTTTATGAAGACTGGTTCATTACACTGTACAACGTCCTGTATTCCAGCCTTCCTGTGTTGCTAGTTGGCTTGCTTGATCAGGTATGACCCCTTGTTTAGACTTTTAGTTAGAGAGCTTGGGCACATTTGAGGAAGTTAAATTTTTTTTTAATTTATGATTTGGTTTTCCTGAGTGCAATAAGAGCGATTATGCTGCTGAAGTAACAAATAAGCAAGGATCACCTCTCTTCCCAGCTTTCTGCTCATTATAAAGTTGAGGATGGGGCACTGAACATTATTAGCTACCCAGGGGATGTAACTTAAAATGTTACCTACAACAGATTTTCCCCCAGACTACTGCAGCTTTTATTAACCTAGCTAAATTGATTTGGAAGAGCTTTGTAATTTTATGTAATCAAAATTGTCTTTTATGGTCATCTATTCATTATTTGGTTAAAAATTCTTCTACCTCCCCTTATGCAAGGTAGTAACTGCTTCCATTTTTTCCAATTTTTTTACATGATGTGACCTTTTATATTTAGGTGACAACCATTTGGATACAGTATAAGACAGTGGTTCAAATTCAAATAGAAACATATTCCTGCCACTGTATTCTGTCTTAGTAAACTACAAATTAACATTATGTTTGCTGTGTTGTATTTTTACTTATCTTGTTAAACATTTTTCAATTACATTTTAATGCAATTCTGAGTCACCAGAGAACCTTTAACTGGCACATGCAGCTGAGGGCAGGGAGTTTGACATCTCTGGTATAAGATACTTATCTAAGATAATGATCTAAGTCAAATCCTAGAAGCCTTTTCATCTTGATAAAACTTTCCAAAGTTTGTGCACTGTTGACATACCTTTCTCCAAACTCAACTGTCACCTTCAGTTCATGATGATTCACTGGAATAGGACATTAATGGGAGAATTTGTGTAGGTAATCTTGGAAGAACATATAGGTAAATCTGGAAGGGCCTGGAAACACTTCAAGTACCCACTCAGTAATAATCTATGTACTTACGGGGCAGCTAGATGTTTAGACCACCGTGAAGTTTTTTGCCATCCCTGGAGCTCTTTGTCAGAATAATACTAATTGAAGGAAACAAAACCAAGAAAATAATGTGAATGATTAGTAAGGTGGTTTATGGTTGAACCCTGAATTGTAGTGAATGGTGAATGGTGGCTTATGTAGAGTGTGGTGTTTCCACAATGTCAGACATAGTTACTGTCAGTTGGGTTTGATGAAATATTTTCCTTTGTTGCAAGGATGGAGTTGGGTAAGAGGAAATGATAGTGGGGTCAAAAAATGACAACAATATAACATTTCCATACTGTAGCAGGTTGAAGCAGTTTAAAGAGTAAGTAATACATGGGTTTAAATGAAATTTCCATCTGTAGAGTAGAAAACATCAATCATAGGCATAAAGTGCCCATAAGTTCTGGTTGTGCCCTGGGCACTATAATGTTGCTTTGGTTCCTTTTTGTGCCAATGGCTAGTAACTCTTATTTTATTTTTCTCTTAAGGATGTGAGTGACAAACTGAGTCTTCGGTTCCCCAGCCTATACGAAGTAGGACAAAAAGACTTATTGTTTAACTATAAGAAATTCTTTATAAGCTTGTTCCATGGAGTCTTAACCTCAATGATCCTCTTCTTCATACCACTTGGGGCTTATCTGCAAACCATGGGGCAAGATGGGGAAGCTCCTTCAGATTACCAATCCTTTGCTGTTACAGTAGCATCTGCCCTTGTAATAACAGTCAATTTTCAGGTAAACAAATTTAATTGAATAATTTCTGCATATAAAATATATTTTGTTTATGCATGATTTTCTGTCCTCTCTCCAAGTTTCTCTGACACTTTCTGTACTATGAATGTAATTTTGATAACTCCCCCCCCAACACTTGAGGATGGCAAGGCTGATTTCAGGCTAAATCACCTTCAAATCAATTTATATCCAAATTGCTAAATGTTAAGCCCTTCTATTCTTTTCTTCTTGAAAGGCTACATGTTATAGTGGCTAAAGCTCTGTACCTGGGGTCAGAATCTGATCCATGTTCAAGTTTAAGTTTTACCTCTTTACCAGTCATTTAAGTTTGTTCATTTTATCTCTCTTGAGTCTTTAGTTCCCTCTTCTATAAAATGGAAATAATATATTACTAATCTGTCTCACAGGGTGGTTGTGAGGATCAGATAAGATGTTGTAGAGAAAGTGCTTCACAGCCTTCAAGCCTTTAGCTAAATGTGAATTGTTACTCATTATTCCACTAACCCCTAACTTAGTACTATTTTCTCTTTGGATTCCCAACAGATAGGTTTGGACACTTCCTACTGGACTTTTGTAAATGCTTTCTCCATTTTTGGGAGCATTGCTCTTTACTTTGGGATCATGTTTGACTTCCACAGTGCAGGAATCCATGTTCTCTTCCCATCTGCTTTCCAGTTCACAGGTCAGTTCTTTTCACTTTCAAATGTAAATTAAAAGAAAGTATGCCTCATCAATTTTCTAATTTCTATATATTGCTGAATTGGTCAGTGGTCCTAGAAATTAAGTTTCCATCTTTAAAATTCTAGTTCAAAGAAAAAAATTGAAATCTATTTTGGGGGGAGCTAAGTAGCACAATGGATAGAGCACCAAGCCTGGAGGAAGGACCTGGGTTTAAATCTGGCCTCAGACACTTCCTAGCTGTGTGCCCCTGGGCAAGTCACTCAATCCCATTTGCCTACTCCTTACCCTTCTGTCCTAGAGTTGTTACTAAGACAGAAAGTAAGGGGTTTTAAAAATCTACGTAAATTCTAAGATTCTGTAAGAAATTTGCTATAAACCTCTTTTTCTCTATGGCAGTTCAGAAATTTTGATAACTCATTTCTTCTTGCCTTTATTCAAACCCAAAATAATCCCAGTGTCCTGGTAAACAATTGTCAGAAGCTGTTCACTACATTTAATGAGTACCCATAATTACTAGCACTGCAAAAGTTAAAGTTAAAAAGACTATTCCATGACTCCTTTAAACTTAGTCATAACACACAAAGCAATAACCAAGCAAATTTGGCCATAGGGGATGCTAATTATTGCATCTAAATTGGTTACTTGGGTCAGATGACTATGTTTATTTCTGAATTGATATTGTATTTTTCCCAGACCTAATAAATGTTCATTGGAGTTTTAAAATTATGTCTGACCAAAACTATAAATCAGGCAACCCTTTTTAAAAAAAAAATACCCTGATGAAAGAGCATAATTTGATTTTCCCATATGTATAATATATATAGCACAGGAATATTATTATTTTGAACTTTTTTCAATTATATGGACTACTATTTTTTCCATAATAGATCCATATAGTGCATAATCCAAAAAGTCTTATAATACATGCTCTTCTTTTTTCCCCAGAAGAAGGGGCATGGAGGGTGGAAATAAGCACATTTACTTCTAACTTTTTTTTTGCTTTGCATGGACTGGTACTCGGTTAGTTGTGTTCCATCAAAATGCTCTGGGAGCTATGGGAATTTGGGGGTGGGAGGCATTTCAAAAAAAATCACTATGTATATTGTAGAGTCATGAATATTCAGGAGTTGATTCTGTGTTTTTTTAACAGTAGGGAAGCTGTCATTGCCAACTGACAAAAGTTATATTTCTCTCATCTTATTCTCCATAGGAACTGCTCCAAATGCCCTAAGGCAGCCATATCTTTGGTTGACCATCATTTTAGCTGTTGCAGTATGCTTGCTTCCAATTATCGCCTTACGTTTCTTATGTATGACAATCTGGCCATCAGAAAGCGATAAGGTAGGTAGAAGCATAATCCTCCTTTAATTCAACTCGGATCTATTAGGCATCTACTGTATAGAATGCACTATCTGAGTACCAGGGAATCAAAGAGGAAAGAAGACAACAAGGCAAAAATGCCATTAAGGAGTTTATAGTTGAATGCGGGAGATATGATAGATCTAGAAGTCAAATGGTAGGTACAATGTGATGGGTGCATAGAGAGAGATCACTGTGCACAGCAGGGCAGATCAGAGGAAGTATCATAGAAAAGGTGACCACTGGGCTTGGCTTTGAAGAAAGAAGGATTTCAATAGACAGAAGAGCAGAAGGTTCTTCCTGGGATGGACACATACAACAACACTGGGGAAGACAGAACAAGAATTGATAAACATGAAGTAGTACGGTTTGATAGAACAGATGAAGGTAAATATAGGACTGTGAGATAATAGTGGAAAGACAAGTTGCAGTCAGACCATAGAGAGCTTTGACTGCCAGGCTGAGACATTTATATTTTTATGTGGTAAGCTATTTGTAGCCATGCAAAATATTTGAGCAGGATGTTGAGGGGAACAAACCTGGGCATGAGAAAGATTCTCTCTAGTAACATTGTAAAAATTTGGTTTGAAGAGGACTAAGAGACAGATCATTTACAAGACTGTTTCAATAGTTAAGGCAAAGCATAATGAGCTTGTAGGACAGCTAGACAGCACAGAGGACTCTGGGGCCAGAGTCAGGGAGACCGAGTCAAAATCTGGCCCTCAGACACTTCCTAGCTGTAGGATCCTGGACAAGTCACTTCACTTAACCCTATTTGCCTCAGTTTCCTCATCTGTAAAATGAGCAAGAGAAGGAAATGGCATACCACTCCAGTATCTTTGCTAAGACAACCCCAAACATTCTCAAAAAGAGTTGGATACAACTGAAATGATTGAAAAACAAATATGTTTCATGTACTTATAGGGTCAGGACCTTTCCTGAGAGAAAGAGGAAGGAATGTGGTAGTGTAACAAGACTGAAAAAGAAAAAGAAAATATAGATTCAGTGGAATTTAGGAACTTATCAGCTATGTATGGTGGTAGAGTGGGATGATGAGAAAAAGGTCAAAGCCAAACATGAGAGATTTTTTTACCTGAATGGTTGGGAAGAAGGTTCTCCCATGGACAGAAATGAGTAAGTTTGCTAGAGGAGTGAGTTTGGGGAGAGAATTTCCTCCCTTTCCTCTGCCTGCATGTTTCCCTAGTTTAAGAATAATCTTCTTTTCCCCTCCACTCTTCTATTTCTCCCCCTCTTCAGTCTAAACTTTTGGAGAAAATTACCTATATAGTCTACTTTTATTTTCTCATCATCCACTCTTCCCCTCAGCTCTCTGAAATCTGACTACTATCCCCATCATTCCAAATTGCTCCCTGGAAAATCAGCAATGACTTTGATTCCAAATCTAGTCATATTCCTTTGGTCCTCATACTCTTTGACCTCTTGGCAGGCATATACAGCACTGTTCTACATCACTTGAGTCTACTGACTCACTGCTCCCACAATGAAGGAGATATTGAACTCTCCTGACTCGCTTCCTTCATTTGTGAATACTATTTTTGTTTTTCTTCCTAACTTTCTTTCTTCTTTCTGTCACCTTGAAGTGGTTTTCCCAAAGTTTCTGCCCTTGTTTCTTCTTTCTATATTGGCTTCTTTGCTAGTCTCATTTACTATTGTTTCATCTTCCCATCCAATGCAGATGACTCCTAAAGTTCCATTTCTAGCCTTGACATTCTTCCTCAGCTCTTAGGTGATATGTCTCCCTGCAACTGCAAACTCAATATGACCCAAAGCAATTTCTGTTTAAACCTTCTCTTTGTACTTACTTCACTATTTCTGTCAGATACACCACAATTCCCTGCACCTTTTTGCATTTTAAACTGGTGTTATTCTGACTCTGAGGCAGCTAGGTGGTGAAGTGGCTAGAGCTCTGGCTTTGGAATTGGGAAAACTCATCTTCATGAGTTCAAATCTATTTGTATGATCCTAGACAAGTCACTTAACCCTATTGGCCTCAGTTTGCTCATTTGTAAAATGAGCTGGAGAAGGAAATGTTACAAGCCATAGATACAACATTGACTATAGAGTGAGACAACCCAGGTTCAAATCCTGACTCATCATCTATATGGCCTTGTATCGTATACTTAAACTCTAAGGGTTTCACTTTCATTATCTTCAAAATGAGGGAATTGGACTAGATGACCTATAAGGTCTTTTTCAGATATAAATCTATGATCTTATGGAATGCTAAAAAATAAAAACAAAAGACTCAATGGCTTTTTATTGACTCCTGAATAAAAGTGAAACTACTTTACTTGGCATTCATTGCTCTTTAATATTCAGCAGATTCTTATCTTTCCTATCTTACATTGTTCTGTGCCATACAGTTTATGCATTAACCAGAATGGTCTGCTCTCTGCCACTGACCACATCCTCTCCTTTCCAGTTCTTTGTTTTGGCTCATATACTTTTCCTCATCCTAGAATGTATTCCCTTCCTGCCCTTTCCTATAGAGTTGTTTTTGGGTTGATTGGTTGGTTTGTTTGTTTCCTTGGCTTTTTAAAATTTTAAATATATTGATTTATTTGTTAGATACATTAAAATTCCCAGCAGGTATCTCTCTCGCTCCCCATCATCATTTGACAAAAAGATATATATGTACATATGAAACTATGTTTTGCTTGTTTCTATTTATCAGTTCTTTCTCTGGAGGTGGACATACACAAGTCATTTTTCAAACAATATTTCTGACACTATATGTGATGTTCTCTCAATTATGCTCATTTTACTCTTTGTAATTCTATTTGGTCTTTCCATGCTTGTAAAATAATTAATCTGCTCATTCCTTATGGAGCAGTAGTATTCTCTTTCAGTCACATGTTACAGTTTGTAACCCTTCCCCAATTGATAAGTTTCCCCTCAATTTCTAGTGTCTTATGACATCTGTAGAATTTCTATCCATCCTTTCAAGTCCAGGTCAGCGTTACTTCTTCTGTGAAGTCTTTCTTGATCTCTGTCTCTCCACTGTCAAAGATTTATGTTCTGTCAGGTTTACCAAGGATTTTTTTTAACCTGTTTACATAAGGGGCAAATTTGATCATGACCATCCATATAGGATTCACAGTCATACTCTCCTGAAATAGAGTATGGCTGGCCAATTTATATTCTTATTGTTGGGTTGAGGAGGAGAAAAGGAATAAATTGAGGTAGTTCAGAATTGAAAGATGAACATTTTGCTCTTGGCTGAAAGTTGCTACTTATCACCAGATTCATCCGCTACTTTCCACCTGCTACAGGGGAACTAATTAGGACTCACTTTCAGGGTCTGACTTCCTGCATTTTCCCCAATTATAAACATGAACTAACACGTCTAAAACAAATGCTACTCATCACCCTCCAAAAAACTGAAAGATGAATTGGGAGAGAATAGTAAAAAGCTAGTGAAAGGAAGTACAAAGTTAGCAAACGGATGAGGGCATGTTTAGTGGATCACAATTACCAAAGGGTGTTGGGCACATTCTAAGAACAAGAACTTCAAGTCATTCAGGTGCTTTCTATTGTCCAGCCTAGGGACAGCATTCTTTCCTGTAATTACACATTTCCCCACAGTTTCTTCATGTTGACAATACCTCATCTACGCACAGGCCTTTGTAGTGATGTCAGTTTTTCTAGAAGCACAGATAAAACATCCTTAAGCTCTTGCTTCCATACCACAATCTTTTGTCCCTTTGTCCTCACATAGTATTTTTGTTGTTAAGTATTGCACCTTTTAAATGTACCCATCATAATACATGTATAACCCAGAGCAAATTGTTTACCATCTGGGGGGGAAGGGGGAAGGGAGGGAGAGAGACAATTTTGATCTTATCATTTCAGAAAACATGTCAAAAATTGTTATTACATATAATTGGGGAAATAAAAAATCTTTAAATAAAATTACCCAAAAAAAGTGTTCAGGACAGTGCCTGGTTTAAAAAAAAAAGTACCCATCATTTTCTAATCATCAGAGTTTGTTATTTCTCTGTTGGATCCTGAGGACAGCAACCATGCCTTACTTAGACCTTATACCTCTCCTGGTGCATGGTAAGAAGACTGAGTGCACATTAGACATTTATTTGAAGAATGAACACATGAGGGGCAATTAAGTGGCTCAGTGGATAGAAATCCAGGCCTGAAGATAAGAGTTCCTGGGTTTAAATCTGGTCTCAGATACTTCCTAGCTGTGTGACCCTGGGCAAATCATTTAACCCAAATTTCCTTCTGCCTTGGAACCCATACTTAGTATTGATTCTAAGACAGAAGGTAAGAAGTTTTTAAAGTATGAATATATAGTTTGCTTTTTAAATGTTAACTTTTGTAGCAATGTCTTACGGAGTTATCCAGCAGATAATTGGAAATGTTGAACTAAAACCTAAGGGTGTGATCAGTCCTGAAGAATAGGAGAACCTGGATCATATTTGAAGACAGAGGGTTGAAAACCCAAAAGAAAAAAAAAGAACATCAGAAATGAAAGCCACAGGTAGAATGATCAATGATTCAAAGCACAGAGGGATTTTTGTTGTCGATGATAGGCAAATGTACTTCATCCTTTAAGAATAAGAGGAAAGATATAAAGAGGCTATAAGGTAAAAGAGTAGTTGAGCCACTCCCAAATGACTATTTCACTTTTCCCAATAAAGTAGAAGAATATCTGTCTAGAGTGGGATGGAAATGCACGTTGGTGTTCAAGGTGAATGAAAAAGGTTTGACCCAACTGCTGTATAGAATGTAATAGAGTCAATAAAGGATGAATAAAAGGACTGCTATGGGCACTGTTAGTCCACATGAGATTAGGCAGCTTAAATTTGCAGTAGAGCAGTCCACATGACTTCATACATTCTGTCAGCTGTACTGGGCAACTTGGCACGAATAAAAGGTGTTGCCCAAGGTTGAAATTTAACAAATCAAGAGGAGAAGGATGGCTTCAAGGGTGACAGTGAAGAGAAACATGACAATGACCAGCCATGAGGTCAAGCCTTTATCAGAAGGAAAGGGACATAATCTATATAGATGCTAACATGATTTTCAAAATGTAGTTATTTCTCTTGCTTGGAATTTTGTTAGACTTGAACTGAGGAGAGTGTTCTGTTTGTGTTCTGTTTTTCTCATCTTTTTTCAGCATATCTTGCAAATCAATTTAAGCCAACAGTTTCTTGTTAGCCTTTTTTTAATCTACTATAGGAAATGGTAAAATATCTACTATTCTATACACACTTCCCAATATTTTGTGATTTATATACTTAAGATTTGTGCCTCCATTATAATTCTTGCCTATAGCCTGATTTCTTTTATGCTTTATTGATTCGAAGACCTGGTCATTTATTAAGCATTTCATAAGTACCTACTATGTGTCAGGTACTGTGCTAAGAACTGAGGGTTTGACAAAAGACAAAAAATCATTGCTGCTTAAAAATACCTCACAGTCTAAAGAGGAAGACAGCATGCATGTAATTATTAAAAACGAGACATATACAGGATACGTTGGAGAACCATGTCAGGAGGCACTAAGATTAAGGAGGACTAAGAAGGATTTCTTGTAGAATGTGGGACTTGGGGTGGGTCCTATAAGAACATTCAAATGATCCATCTGCCTTAATCCCATGTGTTCATTCCCTTGCTGCAGATTCAGAAGAATCGTAAGAAGTATAAAGCAGAAGAGCAGTGGAAACGAAGGCAAAATGTGTTTCGACGGGGAGTATCATCTCGTCGCTCTGCTTACGCTTTCTCCCATCAACGGGGATATGCTGACCTCATCGCCTCAGGACGGAGCATATGCAAAAAGCGAGCCCCACTGGATGCAATAATAGCTGAAGGAACTGCAGAATATAGACGAACCATAGACAGCTGATGTGAATTTTTCCATGGAAATAGTTTTACTGAAATAATTGCACAAAGAAAAAAATTTATATATTTTTATGACAGACTCTCAGGATTTTTTTAATTGAATTTGACACAAGGATATTGAAGATATACATAAAAATCTACTCGGTTGGGACTATTAAAAATTAAACAAACCAAGTATGGATATTTTTTAAAAATTCCATTTGTTAAACATATTCATGAAACTAAAGCTATTAACTCAAAGGGTTTTTTTTTTAAACCTTATACTCATAGGGAGTGACGTGAAACAGCAAAAAAAAAAAAGGATTGTTAATATTAATGATGTATAACAAAATTAAAACTAAGTCAAGAAGATACTGGTAAAAGAGTCTACTTAGAAATACTGGGGCAAATGGGTGAATTAGTGGGTAGAGAGCAGGCTTAGAGACAGGAAGTCCTGGATTCAAACCTGGCCTGAGACACTTCCTACTTGTGTGACCCTTGGGGAAGTCAGTTATCCCCAATTGCCCAATTTACTCTTCTTCTGCCTTGGGACTGATACGCAGTATTGATTCTAAGACAGAAGGTAAGGGTTAAAAAAATCATTATCTGGGAACTGAGGGTTCTGAAGGCCTTTGTGGAGTTGTAAATGGGCTGCATGGTTTTCTGCTCTCCTTGTTTTTTGGATATTTGATTTAACAAATGAGTGCAATCCCAAAGAAATACGTTGAATTTGGCATTGTTTCTTTTTTTAGTGCAAGTCTAAAACAGTGCATCATAACAACTTTTAATCCTCTCAAAGCATGTTGTTTAGGGATCCTCCTAGAATCCTATTGTAAAAAACGTTCTTTTCCTCTAAAGGAAAATCTACATTTTTTGTTTGTATGACAACTTGTTGTTTATGTGTATAATTATGAAAATGTGGGAGATAGTGATAAATCACCTAGTATTTTGCAGAGCTTTCTTCTGAAAAGCAAACTTTTGTGCCTGCCTATAAATAATTGTAAAGTATTTTTATAAGAGAAGTGAGTAACAGAGACCTCATTCTTTTTCACTTGGATGTTTCTAGAATTGCCTTGAGAGAAAGAAAAAAATATTATTAACCACATTTCGAAGGATGGTAGTATGTGTTCATTTCAAATGATCATTCTAATTTAATCATGGGAAGCATCCTCTAATGAGGTTAAAAACCATTTTTGTCCAAAGGCTTTCCTCCTTCTGTCTAGTACATAAACTAGTTTCTTTTGCTAGTGAAGATATAAACACGTTTCACCAGTACTGCCTTCTACCAACACGCTGCTACTTGATGTTAAAAATGTCTGCCTGTCATATCAATTCCTTTTAAGGAGCTTAAAAATGTATATAGTTCTTCCAGGTGCGACAAGAGAATGTATAGTTCTTCATTTTGTTGAAATAAATTAAGAAAGTTTACAACTTTTCCTCTATCATGTGAATAAAAAGGAATGTAAAATTCACTTTTTTTTAACAATGGTAAAAACTGAGTCTATAATTCTGTCAATTTCATATTTTGCTTCTGTTTTGTCATAATTGAATGTGGGGCAAGATTGACAATGCGAATGTGTCAAAGACTTATACTGTAGGGTGCAATATCAACAATCTGAATATGCAAATTGCTTTGGAAAATTATTTCCCTTTATTTGTAAATCTGAGATTTATTTGTAAATATTTTGTTTACAGAATAATAAATGCTTTAGTAATATATGCTGGAAAGTGATCATCTTTTCACAGGTGTATAAAGCTTTTTTCCTAGAAGAGAGAATCTGAAGCTTAGGTGATATATAGTTGAAAATGATGAGTCTAGAAATTGAGGAATGACTTTAGAGTTTTAAAGCAGAAGTAAATATACTTTGAGGCATGGAAGTGAAGAGCACTTGACTTAACAGTCAAAGTCCTGGATATGAGCCCCTTTTGTTGTCATCTTACCTGGGTGATTTTGCATGTCACCAGTTCTCTGAGATAGTGATGACAAAAATCCCTGTGGCTGGCTACCTCGAGGTAAACACAAGGCACTGAATTAAATTGGATTGTTTTATATATATATATATATATATATATATATATTTTTTTTTTTTTTTGAAACCCTTACTTTTGGTCTTAGAGTCAATACTGTGTATTGGCTCCAAGGCAGAAACTTGGTAAGGGCTGAGCAATGGGAGTTAAATGACTTGCCAAGTTTCCAAACCAGATTTGAACCTAGGACCTCCTGTCTTTAGGTCTGGCTTTCTATCCACTGAGCAACCCAGCTGACCCCTCAAAATAGAGATATTCTTAATTGGGGTTCAATAGCCAGGCTTGTGAATAATATGTTTTCTAGGAAACAGACAAGGTTATGTCTTAAAATACTCACACACCAAAAAATGTGTCTGAGACTGATCAGTGCTGTGAGTTCCCCCATTAAAATGAGGTAGGAACAGAGCACTCTGCCAAGTGAAACAATGGAATTCAACTCACATCCACTAAGCACCTACACTGTATTAAATCCTCGGGATACAAAGATTTGTTAAAAAGCCCAGTCCCTTCCCCATTAGATAATAATGTAGTGGTCAGGATAAGGGACAGCTAGGTGGCACAGTGGAGAGTGCTGGACCTGAAGTGAGAAGACTCATCGTCATTCATTTAAATCTGGCCTCAGACACTGCCTAGCTGTGTAACCCTGAGCAAATCATTTAACCCTGTTGGCCTCAGTTTCCTCATCTGTAAAATGAGCTAGAGAAAGAAATGGCAAACCACTCCAGGATCTTTCCCAAGAAAACCCCAAATGGGGTTAGGCAGAGTCGGGCACAGCTGAAAAATGCACAAAGTCAGAGTAAGCCATTGAATGAATGCTCTTTGGGGTGTGTAGGAATAAATTATTGATTTATCTCTTCAATTCATTGTCATGCCTTCCATTTAACAGCAGATATTTATTTGCCTAAATGAAGGTTTTGGTAAATAATTCAGTGGCCACACTAGGAAAGGAAAGGAAGCTCAAACAGAAAATGTGTATCTTAGTAAGATTTATTGGAAGATAATTCTTACAGCCAGGAGGACTGGAGAAGGGGAGTTAGAGATGCTCAAAGTCTTCAAGTCTCCATGTCAAGACCAGCCTTTCCTGGCTGCCCAGGCAAACATCTGCAATGTCAGATCAGCTCGTGGATGTGCAACAACCAAAATGACTCCCAGTGGCCCCTTTTTTATATTGGAAAGGTCTCCTCTGTGACATGCTGCACCAGATGACCTCACTTCTCAGGAGTTCTAGGGGAAGCTCATGAGGAGGCGAGGTCCATTTCCAGATTTAAGCTTTGGCATTTTGGGCACTATAATTGCCCTTCTGGCTGACTACTTCAAGGTAAATTGGGTTGTTTTCAAAATATATTTACTTTTTTTTTAACCCTTATCTTTGGTCTTAAAATCTATACTGTGTATTGGTTCCAAGGCAGGAGAGGGGGCAAGGGGAAAGAAATAAAGGAGAGAATACAATTCATGGCCAAATTTAGATAGAGAAGCCTCATGGAATAATGGGAAAAAACACTGGATTTGGAATAAGATGGCATGAGTTGACATCGAAGTTCTGCTATGGTAGCCTGTGTGACCTCAGACAAATCACTATCCTCCATTTCCTCATCTATAAAATAAGGTTATAGGTCCCTTCCCCCTCTAAAGCTCTGGCCCTATAATGAAGGCTGGGGGAAGGCAGGGGAAGCGACAGATTTATTTTTCTGTACCCAGCACTTGGCACAATGCCTGGCACACAGTAGGCAATAAATGATTGTTCATCCATTGATTAAGGAAAGCTCAATGGAGGAGGTGGCAACTAGGAGAGAAGAAAAAGATTTCAATCAACAGAAGTGTGGCAGGATGTAGAGGTGAGGGGCCCCAGGTATGGGATACTGAATATAATGTCAGACATTTTTATATATTTTTAGTCTTGTGGACCTGTTTTCCCCATCCTTCATCCTTTCTTATATACAGGATAGATGGATTTCGTAGAAGGGGGTAGGAGAAGAATATGATGAGAAATAGAAGTGATTTTTTTTAAAAAAGACCAACAAAATGGATTTTACAAACGTTTTTCCTTTGGGGAATGGCTTTTCTAGGTATGGGCATAGCCTCAGTGAGGCACAATGAGACATGAGGAACTTGAAAAATCCAGTTTGGTTGATCAGCTCATAAATTAAAGTCATGTGAGATCAAGAATCAGGGACAGCCTTGAATAACTGTCTCAGCCTTGGACTTTGTGCTTCAGGCAGTGGGGAGCCTCTCATATTTTGGAACTAAGGAGCTGAAGGCTCCAGGTAGAGTATGAACTGGAAAAGGGGAAGAATGGGGACCAGTTAGGAAGTTAGTACAGCAATAGAGGCCAGAAACCATTAAAAACTGGATCGACGGGATGGGGAAAGGAGAGAATTAATGTGAGAGTGATTGTGGAAGGAAGGATGGATGGGGATCGACATATAAGGGGAAGGGGGTAGAGTTAAAATTCCAGATCGCTCTCGACAGATACATTGTTGGGGACAGAAAGAGTAAAGTCAGAGGAGAGCCAGACTTTGTAAAGGAAAGGGAATTCTGGAGCTTTGGAGGTGTGTCTACTAAATAGGAGTGTATCTGAGCTTAAGTAAGCACTCAGCAGAGATTTTAAACACCCATTCATTGATTAAGAAGCTGACAGATTTGGGAAGCACTGAGGGAGGTGTGCAAATCAGGGGGAAAGTTTCACTTCCATTCTGAGTTTTTACTATCACTCTGAAGAGAAAAACAGTTAAATGTCATTCCCCATGAAACCATAATTGAGTTAATTTTCACTCTCTAGAGAAAAATAATTAACACTCGTTTTTCTGAAGAGCAATGTTAATAGTAGGCAATTGACGGTTATTATGGGCTAAAGAGCATCATGAATAAGTATTAGGGGGATATTTTTGTTCTTATGAGCCCTGAAAGGTATTGCTTACTCCCAATCTTAATGTACCTATATCCCACAGGGCTGGATGGTTGTTTTTTTCCGTTGTTTTTTAATTGTGTCCATCTCTTCATGACCCCATTTGGGCTTTTCTTGGCAAAGACACAGAAGTTGTCTGCTATTTCCTCCAGCTCATTTTACAGATGAGGAAACCAAGGCAAATAGGGTTAAATGACTTGACCAGGGTCACACAACTAGCAAGTATCTGAGACCAGATTTGGACTCGGAAAGATGTCTGACTCCAGGCCCAGCATTCTACCTACTGTGCCACCTAGCTGCCCAAAGGGGTGATACATAAGCAAAAAGATAGACCCCTATTTGGGCATATTTCTTTTCTTTTTTTTTAAACCCTTACCTTCCATCTTGGAATCAATACTGTGTATTGGCTCCAAGGCAGAAGAGTGGTGAGGGCTAGGCAGTGGGGGTTAAGTGACTTGCCCAAGGTCACACAGATAGGAAGTATCTGAGGTCAAATTTGAACCCAGGACCTCCTGTCTCTAGGCCTGGCTCTCAATCCACTGAGCCACCCAACTGCCCCCTAATTATCCTATTCTTTAGCAAAATTTCTTGTCATTAGATTGAAATTTGCAGTTGGGTCGGAGTCTGGAGAATGTAGTATTGGCCACATCCTTAGCCCATAAAACAGAAACAGATATTTTTGTGCATTCATGACAAGAATCACACTGCCCACCCACCCTGCAATATGCCCCGTTTCCCCCCAAAAAATGCAAACCTGATTTCTTTTGTCATTTCACTGAAATAAAATGTTGTAAACCATAAAGTACTATCTAAATGTCAGTTTCATAGAATTACTATTTTTTGTTTTTATATACTCCCTTCTATTTGGGCAGTTAATATGCTCTTCACCAAATGGCAGTCAAAGAGCGCCACCTAGTGGATAGATCTTACAGATGGTTCTGGTTCAGCACAATTGCCTGATTAGTGGAGACTGATGTAGACCTTGGTTAGAATAAAGATCATTTCAAAGATTGTCCTACAATCCTGTGGCCAACGGAATACTCCTTCATGGAAATCTGAGTATATTAGAGGAGCTCCTATCTTAGCAGCTACATAAGCAGGACTTGAGGAAAGTAGAAAATGACTTCTAAAAGTCCAATCAAAACTTTTGTACTTGCTACTGATTTTCATAAAAATTGTTTTTAGAAAATAATTTTGGAAGACTAAAGGGAAATTCATTTTTTGATGAAAAGCTGATCCAGTAAGAAATGGAAATTGTGACTTTTGTGCAGGAAATAGTTTATATTTATGTGATTTGGGGTTTGGGTTTTATAAGATTATTCACTTACAAAAATGAATACTATGGAACCATGTTTTGTGTGAAAACACATGTATAACCCAGATTGAATTGCTTGTCAATCCCAGGAGAAGGGAGGAAAAAGGGGAGGGAGACATGAATCATATAACTTCAGACAATTTATGGGGAATTTTGTTATTAAAATAAAATAAAGATAAAAAAGAGAGACCAGAACAAATAGAAACCATTTACTAAGGTAGTGAGATTTCCATCAGTAGGGAGAGACCTACAATGACAACCTCAAATACTGAACTATTGAAATGCTGATGCACAGTATTCTAACTTCCAACTTCACCTTATTCTTTATCTCAAATGTTCAACTTACTACACTTGAACTTTTTTCATGTAAGTCTTGTTTTAGTACTTAAAATCTGTCCATTTCAAAAGTTAAATTAAATTTTTGTTCTTTATATGCCTCAGTCAAAAATATGTCGATCCCTTAACTAAAAAGAGTATTATAAAACAAAATTTTCCTAACATTGCAAAGTTTAAAAAAAAAGATCCAGAGAAGGAACTTTTCATTTTTGTATTTGTATCCCCAAAACCTATTAAGAGCGCCCTGTAGGAATTTAACAAATACTTGTTGAATTGACCTAAATTCAATTACAAAAAAGCAAAATGCCTTTCAGATACATTTTAGACCCACTCCCATTTATAATCTCTTAGTAGGATAAAAATTGGGATGGTCTGAAAGACCAGGTAATTGGAGGGGGAAGGGAAATGTGGTATATAAATTGAGCTTAAACTTCTCTAGCTAAATTATCAAATCAGGCCAGTTGAGATAAAATGTTTGCTGGTATATCAGTGTTCCCACTAGGGCAGCAATCACCTCTGCCCCCCCACCCCCCCAACATTTCCCAAAGTCTTCCTATTGATGATACTTAGAGCATCAGTGATACCACTCAGCTCTTGATTCTTTCTACTTTGGTAGTTGAGGTCATCTACATGAGCTCCAGAAGCTAGGAGAAATGGCCACCTACCCCATGGGAAAACTAAACCCATGCAGCAGCAGAGATTCCTGCTGCCTTATTTACAACATTGTCAAAGAGTGATTTTAACTTTTTTTTTTGGGGGGGGGGGCTATCATAAACTAATATGATCTTCTTAGTCTGTTACTAACCCTACAGCATGTCCCAAAAATCTTAGTGCAATTTTACACTTTAATAACTTAAAACTACACTAGGACTTTTGAATCACACACCCTGTATTCCAAAACACTCTAGACCCATGCTGACGAACCTATGGCACAATTCTACCTAAATTAATTTACTTATTCATTGCCATACCAACCAAACTATTAAAAAATATTTTACAGTGCTAGAAAAAAACAATTACAAAATCCATCTGGAAGAACAGATCAAGAATATCAAGGGAATTAGTGAAAAAAGATGTGAAAGAAAGTAGCCTAGCCATATTAGATTCCAAACTATATTATAAAGTAATAACCATCAAAACAATCTAGTACTGGCTAAGAGTGGTGGATCAGTGGAATAGATTAAATACACAATTCACAGTATTTTCACTATGCCCAAAGGATATAAAACTGTGCATACCCTTTGATCATGTAATACCACCACTGAGTCTGTATACCAAAAAGATCATTAAAAAGAAGGAAGGACCTACTTGTTCAAAATTTTTTATAGCTGCTCTTTATGTGGTGGCAAAGAATTGGAAACTGAGGGGATGTCCATCAATTTGAGGAATGGCTGAACAAATTGTGGTATATGTTGGTGATGGTATATTATTATGCTATAAAAAATGATGAGGAAGGTGGTTTCAGAAAAAGGTAGAAAGAGCTACATGAATTGATATAGAATGAAATAAATAGAACTCAGAAAATATTGTCCAAAGAATCCACCTCCAGAGAAAGAAATGTTGGAGTCAGATGCAGATCAAAGCATACTATCTTTCACATTGATTTATTTGCAGTTTTATTTTGGGATTGTAGATTTACATGAGTACTCTCTTACAATAATGACCAATATAGAAGTATTTTTGCATGATAATACACATATATAATCCAGATCAAATTGCTTACCATCTACAAGAGGGAGAAAGGAAGGGAGGAAAACAATTTGGATCTTACAATTTCAGGAAACCTATATTGAAAGTTGGCATTACATGTAATTGGGAAAGTAAAATACCTTTGAGTAAAAAAATTATATTTTATCTTCTGTTAATCTAGGCAATTTATATTTTTGTAAATATTAATACATTTTGCTTAGATTGTTAGATTTATTGGCATGTAATTAGGCAAAAAAACTAATAATAATTACTTTAATTTCCTATTCATTGATGGTGAATTCAACTTTTTTATTTTTGATATTAGTAATCTAGTTTTTTTCTTTCTTTTTAAAATAAAATTAGCCAATGGCTATCTATTTTATTGGCTTTTCCTAAAATCAGCTCCTAGTTTTATTTGTTAGTTCAATGATTTTCTTACTTTCCATTTCATTCATCTCTCCTTTGATTTTCAGGTCTAATTTGATGCTTAATTGAGTACTTTTTTATTTGTTCCTTTTTAAATTTTCTTAGTAGTGTGCCTAGTTCATTGATCCGCTCTTTCTCCTTGTATTACTGTAAACATTTGGAGGCAAATTTTCCTCCTAAGTATTGCTTTGGTTACATTCTATTGTTTTGGTATATTGTCTCATTGTTGTCATTCTTTTTAATGAAATTATTTATTGTTTCTATGATTTGTTCTTTGACCAACTCATTCTTTAGGTTTAGAGTTCATTTCCAATTAATTTTTAATCTATTTTCTCATGGCTCTTTATTGAATATAACTTTATTGCATTGTGATCTGAAAATGATACATTTAGTATTTCTGTTTTTCTGCATTTGGTTATGAGATTTTCAAGTCCCATTATATGATGAATTTTTTTGAAGTTGCATGTACATTCAAGAAAAAGGTATATTCCTTACTATTGCCATTTGATTTTCTCCAGAGGTCTATATATAACTTTTCTAAAATTCTGTTCACTTACTTAACTTCTTTCTTATTTATTTTGGTTAGATTTATCTAGTTCTGTTAAGCAAAAGTTGAGGTCCCCCACTACTAAAATTATACTATCTGTTTTCTCCTGTAACTCATTCTACTTCCCCTTTAAAATTTGGGTGCTATTCTACTAGATCTTTATCCCAAAGAGATCTAAAGAATGGGAAAGAACCTATTTGTAAAAAAAAAAAATATTTATAGCTGCCCTTTTTGTGTTGGCAAAGAATTGGAAACTAAAGGGATGTCCCTCTATTGGGGAATGACTGAGTGTGGTATATGATGGAGATGGAATACTATTGCACTCTAAGGAATGATGAACAGAATGATTTCAGAAAGAACTGGAAAGATCTATGTGAACTGATGCAAAGTAAAATAAGCAGAACCAGGAGAACATTATATACAGTAACTGCAATACTATGGAACAATCAAATGTGATAGATTTTGTTACTAACAGCAACACAATGATCCAGGACAACTCTGAGGGACCTATGAAAAAGAATGCTATCCTCCTCTAGAGAAAGAACTGTTGGAGTAGAAATGCAGATGAAAGCATAAGATTTTTCACTTGTTTACTTGGGTATCTGCTTTAGGGTTTTGGTTTTATAAGATTATTCACTTACAAAAATGAATAATATGGAAAAAAAGAAATCAATGCAAAAAAAAGTATACACCTATAGAAAAAAATGGATATTATTCCATTATATATTGTGAAAAAGAGTTTACTACACCAGAGAGATGTTGGCAAGCAAACACAAGAGATGGAATTTTGAAGAAACTGTCAATCAACCAGAAGGAAGGAAGATTCCAATAGAATCTGATGAGAAGGCAGTTGGGAAAACCAGCAGCTGAACTAAGAGACTTTTCTTCCTGGCTGATTGGTAGGAAAGAGGCTGAGAGATAGGCTTGCTCTGGATTCCTGACTACTCATTGACTTAATAGTGAAAAGATTGGAGCTTAGCTCTGAAGAATCTTTTCAGTTTATCAGCAATATCCTCTCATAGACAAAATAACTTTATTTCTCTGTATTGAACCCCATAGGAGATTAGGGAGAACTTAATTTCGCTCTTCCCTCTCCTACCTCCTTTAATTATTCTCCTAAATTAAGAATAAAACCCCTTTCAGAAAAGAGTTACAGTGTGAGATTAGTCCCCTGAAACTTCTAATAACTTACCATATTGAGAAGAGCTGTTAAGATCAATTGAGGAACATGAAGAGGGGTGGGGGAAAGGAGTGCAAACCTTTGCCTTTCTTCTAACTTATTTCCTGGTGTTATCACTCCAACACCTCTTTGCTACCTATCCTATTTGCTAAATATCCTAATAGGAGTATCTATTACTATATATATAAACACACATATATATGAATGTATGTATGTTTAGTTTAGTGACTTGCCCAGGGTCACACAGCTAGTAAGTTTCTGAGGTCAGATTCAAACTCAGGAAGATGAATCTTCCTGACTCCAAGCCTGCCACTCTTTTTACTACATTAGCTAGCTCCTATACATTGTGAGGTTCAGGATATTCAGGGAAAACTAGTATCTCTGGTGTGAGGGGTTGCTGAGCCCATTTCAGGACTGCTTTCCACCTTTGGTGTCCCCCAGCCTCCCAGGTCTCAAAACCATCTCAGCAGGCAGGTAAAACCAGGTTGAGAATGACTGACAGATCTCAAACTACCTGTGAGTTAGGGAGCTATCTACCCTGGGCTTGTGCCCAGCAGAAGGGGCAGATGAGAGCAATTTGTTCCAATGGCCATTAAGGTGGTTGAAACAGCTGCTGTGATAAGACACAGAAGACACCAAGCTCATCCACTGCATCCTGAGCCTTCTCCAGTTGTCTTGACGCTTTTGCCACTGGAATTCAATAACTCTGGAAGAGAAAGTAAGACTGATGACTGTGCAACTCTACTCACTTATGCATGCCTCAACTCTGCCTCATTTTATGCATGAGTTAAAAAACATCACCAATGATGTCATTTTGGTCCTCTTCAAGTATGAGGGACAACAACTGACCAACCAACCACATGTTTAGTACTGCTATTTCTTCATTGTCTATAGTACTAGTAACAAGATGTAGTTTCCTTCCTTATCTTTTTTAATTACATGTTTTCATTTTGCTTTGTCTGAGATCATGATTGTTATCCCTACTTGTTTTTGCTTCAATTAAATTATATTAGATTCTGCTTTAGCCCCTTTCCTTTATTCTGTATGTCTTTCTGTTTTAAATGTGTTTCTGTAAATAACATATTGTAGGATTCTGGTTTTTAATCCAATCTGCTATCTGCTTCTATTTTGTGGGTGAGTTCACCCCAGTCACAGTTATGATTACTATTTCTCTCCATCCTATTTTCACTCTCTCCTCCAACTCTCTCTTTCTCTGTCTATTTTCACCCTGTCTCTTTTTCACAAGTGTTTTGCTTCTAATCACCATCTTGCCCAATTCACCCTCTCTTCTATCAATCCCTTCTTTCTCCACCTCCTTCTAGTTCCCTATAGAATAATCCAGTCTTCTAAATCCAAATAAATCTGGATGTTATTATCTACTTGAGTCAATTCTAATGAGTATGATTCAATTATTGCCCCCCACCCTCCCATCTTCCCCTCCATTGTAATAGCTTTTTTGTGCCTCTTAATGTGAGGTCATTTACCCTATTCTACCTCTCCCTTCCCTCTTCTCCCAGGGCAATCCTCGTTTTTCACCCCTTAACTTTTTTTTGTTTGTTTTGGATATCATCTCATCATACTTAATTTACTCTTGAGCCCTCTTTCTACATATACTCTTCTAACTGCCCTAAAGTGATAAAGTTCTTAAGAGTTACAAGTGTCATCTGCCAGTTTAGGAATGTAAATACTTTAATCTTATTGAAACCCTTATTATCTCTTTCCTTCTTACCTTTTTATGATTCTCTTAAGTAACCTCCTGTAGTTACATCTTAAAATTCTTGTGGATGGACACCTGAGAAGGAGATTGGAAACAGGGAAAATGGATAGAGAAGATAAAGAGAGAGACAAAGGAATAAAGACTCACGGACAAGGAGCTGAAAAATATGGGCTCCATCTTGCCATGCCCCTCTGATGGAACTGAGAAGGGGCACTACATGTGCCTTCAAACTTTTATTGAAGAGTTTAGGAATGTGGAATGGGAGGTAGCCAATGAGCATGTGACATGGCATAGGCTTTAACACTGACTCAATTGACAATCACATAATCAAAGAGGAGGAGGTTAAACAAACATGTGAGTTGGCAAGGAATGTGGTCCAACAATGTGTGAGCTAGGACCCCCTGGCAAGTATTGCCCTGCCCAGGAATTCCTCTGCCCTTTGGATTGAAGATTTGGAAATACAATAATCAATAAGTAACATGACCATGAGTGTGGAATATGAACACATAAGATACAATATCAATACACCAATCACACTTTCAAGATGCTATATACCTGGTATGCTACATCTTAAGTCTAGTATTTGAAAATCAAATGTTCTGTTCAGTTCTTGTCTTTTCAACAGTTGAAAGTTCTGTTTCATTAAATATCTATTTCCATCCCCCCAAAAAAGAACTTACTCAGTTTTGCTGGGTAGATGATTCTTGCTTCTAAGCCTAGCTGCTTTGCCTTCTAGAATCTTACATTCCAAGACCCCTGATCCTTTCATGAAGAAGCTGCTAAATCCTGTATCATCTTGATTGTGGTTCCACAATATTTGAATTGTTTCTTTCTAGTTACTTATGTGATAATTAAAATGTTTGGGAGCAAGGGAAATATATATATCAATTATGACCGCTGAAATATGTTTTCTACTGTGTCTTGGTTTTATATAAATATAAGATGGTCGCCAGGGAATATATTCCCAATTTATGAATATGCCCAAGCCAACTGGGTTTTATAGAGAAATTTAATTTATAATACACTGATTAATCAATAGAAAAAGAGAGAAAGTAAGAAAGGAATAAGAATGAATAAATCACTCAGTTGGTTTTATCACTCACCCAAGATCTCTCTAGGTAATGCTTCTCATGCCAACCTCAGGCTCCACCTTCAAGAGAGCCTCCTTTCAAGAAATGTTTCCAGAGAATTCTCCTCCTTCAGAGCCAGTCTTCTCTCCTGGTCCTCCAACAGAGCAACCTCCTCAGTCCTCCTTCAGAGCCACCTCCCTCAGAGCAAAAAACTCCTCCTCCTCAGACCTCGCTATCTTTAAGGAAACCATCTAAGTTCCCTCCCCTCAGTTCTCACATCTACCAATCACTGTCCATGTCTCCCCTGTGCCAATGGTGGCTCTAGCTTAACCCAGGACCTCCCAGAGGTCTGCCCCTTTGCACATGTCTGTTGAAGGTCATATTCTCAAATAATTAAATCTTGATCTATGCTGCAGCCCTTCCTAAATCCTGTTATTCTAAGTAGGGTGGAGATTGTATTTTCCAAGACCTGGTTCTGTCATTCCAAGTATCTCTATTGTATCAATTCTAAAATCAATCATGACTCAAAGAACTTCCTGTTCTATGCTTAAGCATAGGTCAAAACCCTTTCCATTGTTTAGCAAAAGGTTTCTGTCCTAAAGTAGTCTTAAGTAGGGAGGAGAAGGATCCTCCCATGCCAAGGGGTTTCACATTCCAATAGAGTTCTTACTATCAGTAGGAAATTTTTTCCAGTATGAAATTTCCAAATGGGGAAATTTCCAACATTCATAAGTCTAAGAAATTTTAAGGTTTACACTTGCAATATTTTCTTCTTAGCCTAGGAGCTCTGGAATCTGGCTATAATTGCAGCTTCTATGAACCTGCTGGAAGGCTCTGTAGTTTAAAGTGATGGAACTCCAGATTCCCCTTTGATCTGAGATTCTTGTCTTAGTGACTCCATTATAGATTTCAGTTTAGAACTGAGTCCCTACTCTGTTCCTGAGATCAGAATCATCCAGCTCCCTTTTGCTTCTGAACTTGTTCCTTGCTCAGTACATCATGGTGACACCTCTCTGACACCCCTAGTGGTATGTCTCCTTCATGGTCCACTCGAGATCTGTGATTCAGCTAGGTAATGAGAGACAGGGTTGGCAGATGGCACCAATTCCTGTACCCTGCGCTAGTGTAGCAACTTTTTCCTGAACTCATACTAACTCTTGACCCTCTTTCAATCCCTGGGCACAGCCCCATGCTGTCCTGAGTTGAAATGAAGGGCAAGCAATGATTGTATTACATTCATATATTGTGACTTGTCTAGCCATTTTTCATTTGTTGGGCATCCCCTCAGACCCCCAAAGTTTCCATTTCTTTGTCCACAATAAAAATAAACATTTTTGGGCAGATTGGTCCTTTTTCTCTTTCTTTGATCTAAAAGAGAAATAGAAAGCATAAAGGATTTTGCCTCAAAACAACCTTGAAAAGGAAGAGTTTTCCTTTGCTAAAGTGCAAAAGCGCTTAACCATAAGCAGCAAAGCAGTTTCTAGTTGCCTAACTATTCTTATACAACAGGAGTGGAGGAAACAACAGATCATCCTTCTCTTCCTTTAGTGCTTTTTTAAAACTCTTCTTTCCTTAGAATCTATACTGTGTATTGCCTCCAAGGCAGAAGAGTGGTAAGGGCTAGGCAATGAGGGTTAAGTGACTTGCCCAGGGTCACACAGCTAGGAAATGTCTGAGACCAGATTTGAACTCAGGACTTCCAATCTCTAGGCCTGACTCTCAATCGACTTAGCCCCTCTTTAATGCATTTTTTAAATGAGTCTCCTTCTGAAAGTCAACAGAAACCAGAATAACATAGAACTTTGGTTTTGGTTTTTATTTGTTCACATTACTATTCAAGATCAAGCTTATAATACTAAAGCTCAAAAGTATCACAGTCTAGTATTTCTCATCAGGAATCAATTCTCTCCGGTGACAGGATCAGCCTGTAGAATAGAGATCCATTTATCAACTGGGAGGGAGTCTTCTTGGAGATTCAATATAAAATGGCTTTAGAGAGCCAAGCTGAATGATAAATAAGTCTTCCTGTGGAAATCCTATAAGAAATGTAGTGTTCCTCCTACCCTCAGTCTCTTAATTTAGGCTTTGTGTTACAATGGGCAGATATGGGGGTTCACTACTAAGCACAACTTCTTTTTTTTAATTTTTTTTCACTTTTTTTATTATTATTATTTTTTAAATTACATTTTATTTGATCATTTCCAAGCATTATTCATTAAAGATCATTTTCTTTTCCCCCCCCCCACCCCCCATAGCCGACGCGTAAATCCACTGGGCATTACATATTTTCTTGATTTGAACCCATTGCTTTGTTGATAATATTTGCATTAGAGTGTTCATTTAGAGTCTCTCCTCTGTCATGTCCCTTCAACCGCTGTATTCAGGCAGTTGCTTTTCCTCGGTGTTTCCACTTCCATAGTTTATCCTTTGCTTATGAATAGTGTTTTTTTCTCCTAGATCCCTGCAAATTGTTCAGGGACATTACACCGCCACTAATGGAGTAGTCCATTACATTCGATTATAACACAGTGTATTTGTCTCTGTGTACAATGTTCTCCTGGTTCTGCTCCTTTCGCTCTGCATCAGTTCCTGGAGGTTGTTCCAGTCTCCATGGAACTCCTCCACTTTATTATTCCTTTTAGCACAATAGTATTCCATCACCAACATATACCACAATTTGTTCAGCAATTCCCCAATTGATGGGCATCCCCTCGTTTTCCAGTTTTTGGCCACCACAAAGAGCGCAGCTAGGAATATTCTTGTACAAGTCTTTTTGTCCATTATCTCTTTGGGGTACAGACCCAGCAGTGCTATGGCTGGATCAAAGGGTAGATATTCTTTTGTCGCCCTTTGGGCATAGTTCCAAATTGCCCTCCAGAATGGTTGGATCAGTTCACAACTCCACCAGCAATGAATTAATGTCCCTACTTTGCCACATCCCCTCCAGCATTCATTACTTTCCATAGCTGTCATGTTAGCCAATCTGCTAGGTGTGAGGTGATACCTCAGAGTTGTTTTGATTTGTATCTCTCTGATTATAAGAGATGTAGAGCACTTCTTCATGTGCTTATTAATAGTTTTGATTTCTTTATTTGAGAACTGCCTATCCATGTCCCTTGCCCATTTATCAATTGGAGAATGGCTTGATTTTTTGTACAATTGATTTAGCTCTTTATAAATATGAGTAATTAAACCTTTGTCAGAGGTTTCTATGAAGATTTTTTCCCAATTTGTTGTTTCCCTTCTGATTTTAGTTATATTGGTTTTGTTTGTACAAAAGTTTTTTAGTTTGATGTAGTCAAAATTATTTATTTTACATTTTGTGATTCTTTCTATATCTTGCTTGGTTTTAAAGCCTTTCCCCTCCCAAAGGTCTGACATGTATACTATTCTGTGTTTACCCAATTTACTTATGGTTTCCTTCTTTATGTTTAAGTCACTCACCCATTTTGAATTTATCTTGGTGTAGGGTGTGAGGTGTTGATCAATTCCTAATCTCTCCCACACTGTCTTCCAATTTTCCCAGCAGTTTTTATCGAATAGTGGATTTTTGTCCCAAAAGCTGGGATCTTTGGGTTTATCGTATACTGTCTTGCTGAGGTCGCTTTCCCCCAGTCTATTCCACTGATCTTCCTTTCTGTTTCTTAGCCAGTACCAAATTGTTTTGATGACTGCTGCTTTGTAATATAGTTTAAGGTCAGGGACTGCAAGGCCCCCATCATATGTGTTTTTTTTCATTATTTCTCTGGATATCCTTGATCTTTTGTTCTTCCAAATGAACTTTGTTATGGTTTTTTCTAAATCAGTGAAGAAGTATTTTGGTAGTTCAATGGGTATGGCACTAAATAGATAAATAAGTTTGGGTAGGATGGTCATTTTTATTATATTGGCTCGTCCTATCCATGAGCAGTTAATGTTTTTCCAATTGCTCAAGTCTAGTTTTAGTTGTGTGAAGAGTGTTTTGTAGATGTGTTCATATAGTTCCTGTGTTTTTCTCGGGAGGTAGATTCCTAGGTATTTTATTTTGTCTAAGGTGATTTTGAATGAGATTTTTCTTTGTAGTTCTTGCTGCTGAGCTGTGTTGGAGATATATAGAAAAGCTGATGATTTATGTGGGTTTATTTTGTATCCTGCAACTTTGCTAAAGTTGTTGATTATTTCAATTAGCTTTTTGGTTGAATCTCTAGGATTCTTTAAGTAGACCATCATGTCATCTGCAAAGAGTGATAACTTGGTCTCCTCCTTGCCTATTTTGATGCCTTCAATTCCTTTATCTTCTCTAATTGCTACTGCTAGTGTTTCTAGTACAATGTCAAATAGTAGAGGTGATAATGGGCATCCTTGTTTCACTCCTGATCTTATTGGGAATGCATCTAGTTTATCCCCATTGCAGATGATATTAGCTGGTGGTTTTAGATATATACTGTTTATTATTTTTAGGAATGACCCTTCTATTCCTATGTTTTCTAGTGTTTTTAATAGGAATGGGTGTTGTGTTTTATCAAATGCTTTTTCTGCATCTATTGAGATAATCATGTGGGTCTTGCTGGTTTGCTTGTTGATGTGGTCAATTATGTGGATGGTTTTCCTAATGTTGAACCAGCCCTGCATCCCTGGCATAAATCCTACTTGATCATGGTGAATGATCCTTCTGATCACTTGCTGGAGTCTTTTTGCTAGTATCCTATTTAAGATGTTTGCATCTATATTCATCAGGGAGATTGGTCTATAGTTTTCTTTCTCTGTTTTTGACCTGCCTGGTTTTGGAATCAGTACCATGTTTGTGTCATAAAAGGAGTTTGGTAGAACTCCCTCTTTGCTTATTATGTCAAATAGTTTGTATAGTATTGGGATTATCTATTCTCTGAATGTTTGATAGAATTCACTGGTGAATCCATCAGGCCCTGGGGATTTTTTCTTAGGAAGTTCTTTGATGGCTTGTTGGATTTCAATTTCTGATATGGGATTATTTAAGAATTCTATTTCCTCTTCTGTTAGTCTAGGCAGTTTGTATTTTTGTATATATTCATCCATATCTCCTAAATTGGTGTATTTATTGCCATATAATTGGGCAAAGTAATTTCTAATGATTGCCTTAATTTCCTCTTCATTGGAGGTGCTGTCCCCCTTTTCATCTTTAATGCTGTTAATTTGCTTTTCTTCCTTCCTTTTTTTAATTAGATTGACCGGTACTTTGTCTATTTTGTTTGTTTTATCAAAGTACCAGCTTTTTGTATTATTTATTAAATCAATAGTTCTATCACTTTCGATTTTATTAATTTCTCCCTTAATTTTTAGGATTTCTAGTTTGGTTTTCTGCTGGGGGGTTTTAATTTGGTCACTTTCGAGTTTTTTCATTTCAATTCCAATTGATGGATCTCTGCTCTCCCTAGTTTGTTAATATATACAGTCAGGGATATGAATTTACCTCTGATTACCACTTTGGCTACATCCCAAAAGGTGTGAAAGGATGTCTCGCCATTGTCATTTTCCTCGATGAAATTATTAATTGTTTCTATGATTTCTTCTTTAACTAAACGATTTTGGAGTATCATATTGTTTAATTTCCAATTGGTTTTAGATTTGGTTTTCCATGTACCATTACTAATCATTATTTTTATTGCCTTGTGATCTGAAAAGGCTGCATTCATTATTTCTGCTTTTCTGCATTTGTGTGCTATGTTTCTGTGACCTATTGTATGGTCAATTTTTGTGAATGTGCCATGTGGTGCTGAGAAGAAGGTGTATAAAGTCCCTTTTAACAAAATATAATTACCTTCCCTATCCCTTTTGATCAGGTCTATTTTTGCTTTGGCTTTATCAGATATCATGATTACCACTCCTGCCTTCTTTCTGTCAGTTGAGGCCCAGAAGGTCTTACTCCATCCTTTAATTCTGACCTTGTGGGTGTCAACCCGCCTCATGTGTGTTTCTTGAAGACAACATATGCTAGGGTTTTGGATTCTAATCCATTCTGCTATTCGTCTATGTTTTATGGGTGAGTTCATCCCATTCACGTTCAAAGTTATGATTGTCATTTGTGGACTCCCTGGCATTTTGATAGCCTTCCCTAATTCTAACCTTTTCTTCTTCGGCTCTACCTTTTAGTCCAGTGATTTACTTTGAATCAGTCCCTCTTTTCCCCTCCCTTGATGTTTCCCTTTTTAGTCCCTCCCTTTTTGTTCCCTCCCCCTCCCCCCTCTCTTTCCCTCCCTTTTTGTTCTCCCTCTCCCCCTCCCCCCCTTGGTTTTCCCTTCTCCCTACCCTTGTTGGGTAAGACAGAATTCAAGATCCCAATGGATCTGGATGTTTTTCCCTCTCAGAGTTGATTTCCCTGAGATTAAGGTTTAAGTAAAAAAAACCTTCTCTTCCTCTCCTTCTTATAGGAGTTTTCTTCCCCTCCCCTTCCCATGTGACTCTTTGTGTGAGAAAGATTATTCTATTTGGTCTTTCTTTACCCCCTATTTATACATTACATTTTCCCCACATATTAGTATACATAGATTGATATAAATGTAGTCCTTATAGAAGAGAGTTTGAGTAAAAGAAGAAGATAACATTTTTCCCCTTTCCTTAATATTTACCTTTTCAGGTATTCCTTGCTCTTTGTTTTTCGGTATCAAACTTTCCACAGAGCTCTGGTCTTTTCTTTGCAAAAAGTTGGAAGTCTTCTATTTTGTTGAATGCCCATACTTTCCCTTGAAAGTATATAGTCAGTTTTGCTGGGTAGCTGATTCTTGGTTGAGGACCCAGCTCTCTTGCCTTTCTGAAGATCATGTTCCATGCCTTACGATCATTCAGAGTAGAACTTGCAAGGTCTTGTGTGACCCTGATTGGCATTCCTTTATATCTAAATTGTCTTTTTCTGGCTTCCTGTAGGATTTTTTCTTTTGTTTGATAGCTTTGGCATTTGGCAATTACATTCCTGGGAGTTGTCTTTTGGGGGTTTAGTGTAGAAGGTGTTCTGTGAGCTCTGTCAGTGGCTGTATTGCCCCCTTGTTCTAGAATCTCTGGGCAATTTTCTTTGATTATATCTTGTATCACAATGTCGAGTTTGGTGTTTATTTCTGGCTTTTCTGGGAGTCCAGTTATTCTTAAATTATCTCTTCTCCCTCTATTTTCCAGATCTGTCACCTTGTCGGTGAAATATTTTATGTTCTCTTCTAATTTCTTGGTATTTTGGCTTTGCTTTATTAATTCTTGCTCTTTCACACGATCGTTGTCTTCCAGTTGCCTGATTCTGGCCTTTAAAGCCTGGTTTTCCTTTTCAGTTTGGTCACACCGGTTTTGTAGATGCGTGAATTTCTTTTGCATTATTTCCCACTTTTCCTCCCAGAAGGCTTCCATCTTTTTGGTCATTTCTGATTCAAATTCTTCATGGGTTTGTGGAGAGTTTCCATTTCCTTTGGAAGGTTTCGGAGCATTTTCTTCTGTATCGTCTTCTATCTCCTCTGTATTTTGTATTTTGGCTCCGTAGAATGTGTCCAAAGTCGCCCCTTTCTTCTTATTTTTCTTGGGATTTGGGGGCTTCTGTGCTTCTGTGGAGTTTGCCATCTCTGAATGGGAAGGATTAGCTTTTCTTATCTCTGTCTGGTGTTCAGAGGCTTTAGTCCTGGGCAGATTGTAGGTTCTATGAGCTTTCCCTGGGTTAAATTGAGTATGCCTTAAGGCAATGACTTTCACCGGAACTGGAATGGAAGGGTCAGACCAGGGGGCCACACTCTCCCCAGGTTCTCTCTGCTTCCCTGCTGCTAAGGTGCCCGCTTGACTGGACTGGGTTGGGTTGCTTTCCGGAAGTTGCCTTCAGAATAGCTGGCCGTGAGGCTGTTTTGTCGGCCCTGAGGGTTGCTGTTGTTTCAGAGGACCCTGCTCTCTGCGGGGGGCTGAGCCGCGGCTTCCTGGTGCTCCGAGGGCAGTGACTTTCACTGAGACTAGGATAACAGGATCCAGCTGGTGAGGCTGTCTTGCCCGCCCTGAGGGTTGCTGTTGTTTCAGACTACCCTGCTCTCTGAGCGGGGTGGGGCCGTGGCTTCCCAGAGCCTTGGACTCTGCGTTCCTACCCCTTAGGTCCGAGTGATCTCGGGTTCTGGATTTTGAGGGGGGCCGTACCTTTTGATCCAGGTCCAGGTCCAGGAGGAGGATTCCCAGGGTATGTGCTGTTGATCGTTTTGAATTTCAGCGCCTTAGGAGCTTATAGTTTGAGATCGGTCGGGAAGGGTTTTCTGGAGATCTGAACTTTAGCTTTCTCTAAGCCGCCATCTTGACCAGAGTTGAGACTAAGCACAACTTCTACAAGAGATGTTTCTTTTTATTCTGTAGAATGACTAATGAAAAACTTGTCTGGGCTGAATTATAGCACCTCTGCCAAAGTCCTGTTAAGAATCTGACTTAGTTCTGTTGACCAGACCCAATTCAAGCCAGTTAAGTATGTCAGCTTTAGAACTGTAATGGAAAACACTCAGAGAA
Organism: Monodelphis domestica; assembly: GCF_027887165.1. Lineage (NCBI taxonomy): Eukaryota > Metazoa > Chordata > Mammalia > Didelphimorphia > Didelphidae > Monodelphis > Monodelphis domestica. The sequence continues at coordinate 434,078,694 of NC_077229.1, read as the reverse complement.
CATCTGACAGTTAACAAAAGCAGGTTATTTAGCCATGATGGAGAAAGGATATTGGGCAAAGATCCTGATAGATTTCATGGAGGTCAGGATTCTGCTGTCTCCTATTCTGGCTTCGTATCTTAGACCACCAGGAATCTAGAGCCCTGGTCCCCTGAGCCAATGAAGTCTCAGACACTTTCAATGTAGGGGAAAAAACAAGGCTGGACCACAAGGCGGAGATGGCTCATGCCACAGGAACACCACAGAAATTATGGGAATTCTGGCCCCCGAATGACTAGATTATTCTTTCTAGAAAAGATGTCAAAGTGGCAGCAACTTTTTCCAAGAAATTTAATTGCGATGGGAAGGAGAGAAGTAGGACAATGTCTCTTCTTATGACCGAATAGAGTAAATCTGAGTAGCTTGGAGGTGGATGAAGAGTTAGGAAGAAAGAAGAGATCTAGGGAGAAGAGAGAAGATCATTTCTGGAGTAAAGCCTTGGAAGTGGCAGAAGGATACATTAACACTATCTTTCTGTATTTATTGGGGATTTGCCTTTTATATGAAAAGGAGACTGGATTAGAAAGAGTAAGTAGGTTAATAATCCCTCAAGGCTTTTTGTTCAGTACTTACATATTGGAGCACCTTGAAGCTATGAGTCAATAGGCCATTGTAGGAGTAGAGAGGGGAAGAGCTAAAAATCGCCCCTACCACACAAAAGAATAAAAGCAAAGGTAAAATTATAACATTATTGAGGAATAGAATTGAGAAGTCCTGTTTCTGTTTGCTATCTGTTATCTTTACCCAATTCATCTCAAGCAATGACACTTGTTCTTTGTCTTGTTACCAAAACAGCTTCTAAAAAAGTCTTTATTGTTCTTAAACCACTCAAAATCCTGGTTAATTTGGAATATTAGCTTGCCCTCTGTTTTTTCTAATAGAACTACTCCCCTCCTTTGTATTTCTTTTCAATTATGGAGGCTTTCTTTTATACATTTTTTAATCCACTTATAGTAGAGTTCTCTCTGTTATACAACTGGCTTTATTTCTCCCTTTACTTCTACTTATGAATCATTTACCTATATAAGTACATTCTTGCAAGACTCATTTCTCTTGAACTAACTTGCCTTTATATTGTCTGAACTTTCTGATATCTCTTCTCCTAAAATTTAAGGTAATTAAATTAAAAAAATTTAAGGTAATTAAATTTTAAAAATGTTCCTCTCCCTATCTATTATGAATTATAAGATGGCATAATCACTTTCTCTGAAGTTCCTAATGTTTCCAGTTACCAATCAGCTCCTCCTATCTTGTCAGGATCTGATCCCAGTGTATTGATTCTTTCATCACTTTTTCTGCTTTCTGAAAGATACAGTTATCAATAAGGCAAGCCAAGAGTATATGAGATGCTCTGAATTGTTTCTATTTTTATAAAAAGTCCTCCCACATATGTCTAGATTGCTGCAATCCCCTGTTTCAACTATAGACTGCTTCAATACCAGACTTGTGACTTGCATCAGGAACTCATTATCCATTTCCTCCATCTGGAAGGGTTGGTCTATGGTATATACTCACCATGAAATCATTCTTGCTTCTCCCTACTTTGATCCTCACTCAAATGTTCTCATCCTGATGCCAGACTTATTTTATTTAGGTATAGATATAGACATATTCACTTCCTTAAAATCTTTTAGCCATTTCCCATTACATTTCAAGTTAAGTCATTAAACCTATCTGGGATTCATTTTCCTCCTCTATAAGATGAAAAGTTTGAACTAGATGATCTCCAAAGACCCCTATGGCCCTAAATCCTATGATCCTAAAGTGAAAAGATGAAGGCTGAATGATGTGCTTAGAAATTTGGATCATTTAAATTACAAAGAATGTGATTCATAGGACAGTGCCAGCCTAGAACTTGAATAAAGACATAAAGAGCAAATTTATGAAATACTTGCAACCCAGGAAACTGGGATAGATATGTTTGCTGTCAGAAGTGAGATCCCCCAAAGACTCTGATAGGCTGAAGCAATGAACCAAACCTATAAGAAAAAAATTAATAGAGGCAAACATGAGGTCTTGCCCTTAGAATTTTTTTTGCACAAATATATCTGCTCAGATGGGGATTTTAATAGAGTGCAAGCTTAATATGAATTGAGAGACTTATATGGCATCTAAAATCAATAATTTGACCTCAGTGCCAATGAAGTTACCCTCATGAACTTGTGCTTCTCTTAAATATATTCCAAGATCTTCATAAACTTGGGATAGGTTAGCTCATCCAATTATGGTGTCTAAGAAGCTGTAGCATACACGGTGGCCACACTTTGGTAAAATCATCTAGGCAGGCGGCTTAAAGGTAATCCACAGGCTTCAAACCCATTAATGAGTTAGGGGGATATCTACCCCAACCAGGGGAACATTTCTTCTGGAAGAATAAGCAGATGAGAACTATTTGTTCGATGTGTTTCAAGGGCCATGATGGAGGCTGAAGCAGGTACTGGGGAGTGCTTATAGCTTGGTCAGACATTGAAGATTCTAAGGTCATTCATTCCATCCCAGGATATTGCTAGTCACCCTGACTTCTGTCCTGCCACTGGACTTTGATGATCCTGGAAGAGAGAGTGAGACTAATGACTTGGTACAACTCTGACTCACTTAAATCCACCTCACTTGCAAGTTGAAACATCACCTCCTGAAGTCCCAGCTTGTGTCTGAAACAATTACAGCATCAAAAGGAGTTGGGATTAGTGCTAAAGAGACAGCATTAATGGGAAGCAGACCACCCTCTCCTAAGGGCACCAAACCCTAAGGTCAAGTAAGAATAAAACATGAGTTGACTCCATCTGACTCTGCACCTGTGGCTGACTTTGCACATGTTCATTGCAGAACCCATATTTGGTAGGAAGGGAGTCAAGTCTTGATTATAAAGTTTGAGTACTTCTTTCTGCAATTTAATAGCAATCACAAGTTTAGCTTGAACCTGAAAACTGTATCCCCAGTACTAACAACATTTAAAGGAGCATATAAGTATAATTCTAGCCCTGTCCCCCATCTCTCTGAGGAGAGAAGAGTGGCCAAGCTTCTGGCCCCAATTTCCTGCTCCTGGAAGGAATAAAAGTTTCCAGTGGAGAAGGGCTGGGGAAAGAAGGTCCATTCTGCATTCCTTTGAGCCACATGAAACTCCTATGCTACATGTGGGGGACAGCTTTGAAGCAGAAAGATAGAGACATGCTGAAAGGTGTCAACATGGAAATCTAGAGATCCCCAGTTTATTTAGTTGGAGTGTAGAAACCCCAGGTTTTGACCTTGTCACAGGAGAGTTTCCCCCTGAGGGAAGGTCCCTCTTCACCAGACAGTGAACTTCCTGGTAGTTTGGGTGGGAACAGCTAATCCCATCCAGTATTGAACATCCCTTTTGTCCCAATGGTTTCTTCTCCCTAGGCTATGGTCCATGACCAAGGTGACCCAGCCCTAGGCTGAGTCTTTCCCTTTTGTGTCCATTGTAGGGCCCCAGCCCCTCACTATTATTCCTGTCTGGAACTCTTCATTTTCCTTTCTTACCATTGTAAAGTCAATCAACTAACTGTCCCTCTAATCCTAAAGCCCCCCAGGTCACCTAGAGTGGTATATAGGTTCCCCAAGTTCTTTTGTTCCTCGGAGTCCATCCTGAGTCGGTGGCACTCCCAGGGGCTGGTGAGCAGGGCGTCTTGACTCCGGTGCAGTCTTGGAAAGCAGCTCTGTTGTCATAGTAGTAGCACTAACCCCTTTTCCCTTGATTAAAGAGTGATTTGACTATTTAATAGTTCTGTGTTTTTTCTAGTTGACAAAGGCATCCAGAACAAATCTTGAAGTAATGCCATAGGACAAACTGGGGATCTTTGTTTGGAGGAGACTTGAGGGTATTTGAAATGCCAGTCATATGGAAGGAGAATTTGATTGGTCCTATTTATTCCCCTTGGATCAGTGAACAACATGTAGAAGAAAATACAGTGGAAAACATATTGGTTCTGGAGTCAGAGAATCTGGGTTCAAATTCCTTGTTTGGCATATGTTACCTATGTGATAACTTAATCTCCCTCAAGATGCTGTTTTCCTCTTCTGAAGCTAAGGTGAAAGGAAGACAAGGGAATATGCTCCAAAAGCTATAGAGATTAGTATAATCAGTCAGGAATGATTGTTAATTGCAAAATGAACTATTCCTATTCCCCATTTCCTCGGCTTGATTTGACTAGCTCCTGTTTCTAAGCTGATCCTTTATTCTGCTTTAAATAATGTGTTTACTCCTGGGCATATATATTTCTTTGTGTCCATTTGTTCAGGTCAGCTTCAGGAGCAACACCGAAGACAGTAATCTTTCCTAGGATGGAGCTGGGATCTCAACCCCAGCCTGTTGTCCTTTTTTTTTTTTAAACTGGGACCATAATCATGAGCCATTTATATATTTTATAATTACATTCCCAAGGGCAGAATTAAAAAAGATTAGATTTTTCAGTCTTCCCCATTAGCCTGAACCTAACTTTATGTTTTACTGTTTAACTCAAATGCCTGACTTCCTAAAAGCAGTGGGATGCTAGGAACTTCTGGAGTATGCTGGAGCCAGCTCTAACCAGGAGCCAGTCCATTGTTAAATTTTCAGTGAAATCTTTACTGATCAGGGCTTGATTGTTTTCTGGATTGTCTAGACTTAATAAAGTGTTAATAATGCAAATTAAATTTAATAGTGTGTGCATGACATTGCCTGCCTGCCAACTCTAGCCACTGTTAAACATTTATCATCACATCTTTAAATTCCTTCACATACTCAGCTGGAATACAATAGAAGTTTCAAGGAATGACATCATCACCAGACTAGAGATCTGATAACTGTAGCTTAATAATAATAATAATAACTGACATTTATATAGTAATTTAATGCATGCAAAGGGCTTTACATCCATTATTTTATTTGAACCTCACACTTTCTGTGAAAATGATCTAGTTGCAGTGAGTCATATTTGTGCTTGATGTGAAGCAGTAGTTCCCAAAATGTTCAAGAATCACTAAGTATCTTTGATACATTTTCAAGTGTCTGTGAAGTCAAAACTATTTTAAATAATAACATTAATATGTTATTTGCCTATTAAAATACTCCATTTTCCAACCACATTATCTCTTTGAGGTCAGATTTTCCACGTATACTTCAACCAAAACAACATGTTGCAACAGATTAAATATAGAAATAATAATCTAACTGTTTGACAACTGCTTGATCACATGGGTTAATGGGGATATGATTGGGGATATAGAGCCTAAATGATCATCCCAATGCAAATATCAACAACATGGAAATAGGTTTTGATCAAGAACACATGTAAAAACCCAGTGGAATTGCATGTCAGCTATGGGAGGGAAAGAACATGAATCATGTAACTATGGAAAAATTTTCTTAATTAATCAATTAAATAAAATTTTTAAAAGAATCTAACAGGGCTAAGTCAAAATCAAAAATGTTTGGAAATCATACAAAATAGTATCAACCTTTTTTCACTATTTAAAAAATGAATGTGTAATGGATTTATTATTGTTTTACATGAATTAATAGACATTTTAAAATTATTAATTTTATTATCTAAAATGGCAAATATTGATAAATAACCCACATAAACAAAAGCTCTTTGGAGTCCTAACAATTTTTAAGAATATAAAAGAACCCTGATATTAAAAGTTTGTGAACCATTGCCAAAAGTCATTTGCTAGATTAGACATTTATTATAAGAGATAGTTTCTACTGAATATATGGAGGTGATAATTAGGTGGGAGTAATAGGTTAATGGAAAATAGATAGGCAAAGAAAAAGCATCAATAAAACATCTTTTAATGAGCAGAAGAAAACCAAAAAGTTTTTAAAGGCACTGACAAAGGAGAGTTTTGTTAATACCTTGTTAAATGTCATATATATATGCATATATATATATATACATGTTTATATATGTGTGTGTGTGTGTGTATGAGGAAAACATTATTTATATATGTATGGGAAGAAATGGAGACACTAAAATACTATTGATTAGACTCTGAACTGGTCCAACCATTTTGGACAATAATTCTGAAATTTGCCCAGAAATATCTCTAATTAGTTTTATTTTCTAAGGGACTAAATTGTAAGGCCTGAACAACTGTGGAACATTTAGGGGCTCGTCCAGGATTTCCTGACTGGACCGCACATGGATAAAGGTACTGGTTCAGAGGGCGAAAGGGTCAGAGAACCTGTGGGTGATGTGTGACTGATGGGGAACTGATCACGGGATTAGGACATACAACTAAGTGGCCTGACTAGTCCCACTGGCTCCAGGGATTATACTGAGAGGGCCTATTGTTAAACCCAATCCCAATAAGTGGTTCAGTTCTGCCTGTTTCTGAGTGTGGACCAGCCTAACACGTGTTTCTCAGACTTCGCGAGAAGTTGGGCTGGAACAGCCAGGAAGCCTTTGGTTATCAAGAAAAAGCGAAAGTGAATTGACCCTTTCGACCATCCCAGCAGAAAAGACTCTCTTCAAGGGGTTGGAGGCCCTTGGCCCAGAGTCCTGGGGACCTGGGACAGAGACTGGATCTCTGCAGCAGAGCTTAGAGTCCTCGGAGGCCCGGGGCCTGAAAGGTAGCACTGGAGTGCCAAGGGATTTCCAAGAGCAGAAATCAAGATATTCACTCTTTGGGACCTTAGGGGGAGGATGTGTTAGATTGTCCTCTGGAAATGTTGTAGAGAGTAGTTTTAGTGCCTTCGTGTAGTTACTGTCCAGTCCTGTTCCCATTGTTGGTTGTGCTTTTGTCTTATCATTGATATGATTATTTTCATTCGGGCCCCTGATTTCTTGGCCTTTTGATTTGGAAAACATGGGGCAGACAGAATCTACCCCACTGGCCCTTATTCTCTCCCACTTCCAAATTATCAAGGCCTGTGCTCACAATCTCTCTTTGCAAGTCAAAAGAGGGAAGTTGGTGACCTTCTGTGGCTCCAAGTAGCCCACCTTCAACCTCAGGTGGCCTAAGGGCGGTACCCTCCACCGAGGGATGGACTTTCCAAAGTCCGGACCAAAATACTTGCCCCCCGGCCCAGAGGGCCATCCTGATCAAATCCTTTATATTCTTACGTGGCAAGGCCTAGTCCTACACCACCTTTGGGGCTCCAGTTCTTTCTTCCCTCAGATCCCCGTGCTCCCTCAAAGGGAGCCCTTGAGGCCTTGACCCTCTCAGGGGATGTGAGGGAAAAAGAGGTGCAAGCACACTGGGACATCTTCTGAGCCAGAGGCCTCAGCCCGACCCATATTACCAGAATCAGCCCCCGAGTCCCTGGACCTGCCACTGCCACCCCCACCTTATGCCCCCTTATACCCTCACTTAGGGGCCAAGAAGAGGCAGAAGGTTGGGGGGAGAGACGGTTCATGGCACTCATAGCCAGGGCAGACAAGGCACCCCTGAACCTCAGGAGCCCACCTCCACCACTGCTCTTCCCATCAGGGTCGTTGGGCCCACAGTTCCAGGTGGACCGCAAGTATATCAATATTGGCCATTTCTTCCAGTGACCTTTATAATTGGGAAAAATTGGCTTTAAATAGCTTGGGGGAAAAAACTAATTTCTTTTTAATGCTGAAGGACCATGTTACACCTTCAATAAGCAAGAGGCATGGCCTATCCATGGCACCCTAAAATTGTAATACTTTCCTCTACTTGGGGAGTGGCTGTGCTGGACTTCTCCCTTTTCAGTCTAGGAAGCCTCAGGTGTGGCCTGGCTACCAAGCCTAAGGCCCGAGCCAGAATGGGACTACCCAACCCAATTAAGACAAAGGGAAAAGCATCCTCCCAGGCCCCTCCTGTTGGGAAGAGATCAAATCTAAGCAGCGTGAGCAAAAATTCAATTGGATGTTTTTGTTTGTTTCCTCTCATGTTGCATAGCTGAGCAACATCAAGAAAAAATGAGGAAATTGGCTTTTTGATACCCTAAATTCTAACACCAGGTGGCAATTGGGCATATTTTGCAGGAAAGAGGGCATAATATGGACGGACCGTCCTTACCTTTTAGTTTTAGCCCCTCACAAGGCTCCCAGTTCTCCAAACTCTACTCTTTGCTTAGATTAAGGCAAGGGACCACCAAGAAATTAAAAAAAAAACAGGAAACCTGGAAGCTATCAATTCATTGATCAGATCTGCCTTCCTTCTCTGCTGCAGGGAGGAAGAGGGTTGATTCTGAACAGAAAGACAACTGGTGAAACACCCCTACTTTTGGGATTTTCAAATGTCTTACACTTTTAAAACTAAGGTTTTTTCAACTTGTAGAACATCCTATTAAGTATCTTCTGTTCTGAGGTAAACAGGGATAGATAAGAAGTCCTGATAAATCTCCTTTCCGTCTGCTAGCCAGGAGGAAGTAATGCTTAAATCTCTCTATTAGAGTTATTTATTGGTATTTTATTTCAAAATTGTGATCATGTGTATATGTGGGTTTAGAAAATAACATCCTAATTTTAATTTTGTTGGACAGTAAAATTTCAGTCTGTATAGAAAAGCCACAAATCAGCTTTATAAAACGGGATTTTTTAGCAGTATAGCCTCAAGAACACTGCATTCTATACTGATCTATATTTTCATCAGAAGAGGTAAGAGTAAAAATGGGTTTGTGTTTAAACTTACCAAAAATGGGTTTTTGTTTAAAATTATCAAATGGTTTTCATCTCAATGGTTTTCATCCAGTGTATTAAAGTTGTACTAACTTTATTATTACATTTAACTTCTTGGTCTTGAAAATAGATAATCAGCCTGCTTGTCAAAAGGCTTGTTTTAAGGTTTATGGTCTTAAGAGGCTTCAAATCTCTGAATTTAAAATAGATCCTGAATTTAAAATAGAACTAAATACTTTATGGAATTTTTTGAAATATGTTATGTGAGCTGCTACTAAAACATGTGTTTTAAGTATTATTTAGATGTAAACAAAAGCTCATTGTAAATCTGACTATACTGTAGATTTTGTTCAATACTCAGTAGTTACCTCAGTTTACCAATTTGTACTATGAACTGAAATTTATAACTGATGAGTACTGTGCTAAAGCTGCAGTGTTTCAATGATGTAATCCTTTAAATCAGAATTCTTTTGGGTTACCGATTAGCAATTGAAGGGATACCAATGGAATGTTTGTTTGACTTAAGCAAGTCAAAGAAGGTATGTTGGATTTGAATTCGGAAGAAAGGGACTTTGATCTAAAGTCCATAAAGCTTGAGTATGCAGATTTGTGAAAGAAGTCTTGCTCTGCATTTTAAGCACAGGGTTTTGAAGGGGGAGAGAGAGAGAGAGAGAGAGAGAGAGAGAGAGAGAGAGAGAGAGAGAGAGAGAGAGAGAGAGAGAGAATGACAGAGAGACAGAGAGAGACAGTGAGAGAGAAAGAGAGAGTGAGAGAGAGAGACAGGGAGACATATATATATATATATATATATATATAGAGAGAGAGAGAGAGAGAGAGAGAGAGTGAGAGAGAGACAGGGAGAAATATATATATATATATATTTATATATATATATATATATATATAGAGAGAGAGAGAGAGAGAGAGAGTGAGAGAGAAAGAGAGAGTGAGAGAGAGACAGGGAGACAGAGACACACACAGAGAGAGAGAGAGAGAGAGAGAGAGAGAATGACAGAGAGACAGAGAGAGACAGAGTGAGAGAGAAAGAGAGAGTGAGAGAGAGAGACAGGGAGACATATATATATATATATATATATATATATAGAGAGAGAGAGAGAGAGAGAGAGAGAGAGAGAGACAGGGAGACATATATATATATATATATAGAGAGAGAGAGAGTGAGAGAGAAAGAGAGAGTAAGAGAGAGAGACAGGGAGACATATATATATATATATATATATATATAGAGAGAGAGAGAGAGAGAGAGAGAGAGAGAGAGAGAGAGAAGAGGAGAGAGAGAGAGAGAAAGAGAGAGAGAGAAAGAGAGAGAGAGAGAGAGAGAGAGAGAGAAGAGGAGAGAGAGAGAGAGAAAGAGAGAGAGAGAAAGAGAGAGAGAGAGAGAGAGAGAGAGAGAGAGAGAGAGAGGAGGAGAGAGAGAGAGAGAGAGAGAGAGAGAGAGAGAGAGAGAGAGAGAGAGAGAGAGAGAGAGAGAGAGAAGAGGAGAGAGAGAGAGAGAGAGAGAGAGAGAGAGAGAGAGAGAGAGAGAGAGAGGGAGGGAGGGAGGGAGGGAGAGGGAGAAGGAGACACATAGGGAGGTGAAAGAGAACAGATAGATGTTCTACTCTGATAATTGGATCCTTGACCTAGGGATAATTTCTAAAAGTAATGTATGTGTTGTTGGAAAATCACAAATGATTCTTTAATTTCTCTGGACAGTTACCCTGAAGTGATTCCTGTATGGCCTTGTCTTAGTCTTTCAGATGGCCTAGGTCCAAGAGATGATATAGTCCTGATTTATATTACTATGGAGCTACTCAATTCAGCACTCTGGTTCTTTATTTCAGGTTTTGTGACCAAAGTGTGATATGTAAATTATTGCCAAAATACATAAGAATAACTGAATGATCAGCCTTATAGGGATGTGAAAGGTTGTTTGAGGGTATAGAAGTTTGTTTCTGAACTGCTGATAAGCAGAACTCTCAACTGAAATGGATAAGACTTCTCTTTTAAGGCAAAAAGGCTTTTGGGATCCAATGGCGACGAAGTACTCTAAGGAGAGAGAAAGTCCTAGGATTGTTGGAGAAGGCAACCCAAGGCTCACCTTGGACTGGACTTTCCTGACCATCTAGGCTGTTAACCCTTAAATGATACAAGGATGGCATGAGCCAGTAACAGCCTTGGCTTGTACATGAGGCCACTCACTGTATCCTTTGTGACATAATGAAATATCCCTGTCTGCCTTTTCCTTTGTGACAAATTCCCATAATCAGTACATAATGCAAATTGTAAAATTAAAGTTTCCATTTCCTCAAACAACCTATTAGGTTAATCGTTGAAAATTCTTAAAGTGTTAGGGAACATACTTTGAGAAGTAGGTGAAGTTTATTAATAGGTGGCTTTTATTTTTAGCCTTAATTTACCACAGCTGAAGTTTGGATCTTGAGCTTGGAAATATAGCTCAAAGCTTTCTTGAATTTCCCCCAGAATCTGGGGTAAAGAAATTCATCTGTAAAATATTGTTACTCAGGTGTTTATAGATGCTTATAGTTAATATGTACTTTGCAAAAGGATATTCTTTAACAGAAACATCATATACCAACTCTGCAAACAATTCAGGAATCCAATTTCCTAAAGGGATCTATTCCTGCCAGAAGATGATTTCTGCAGATGGAGTCTGTTGGCTAAAATACCCAAATGCAAATATGTAATATCAATTACTATTGTATTAATTTTCTCTGTTTATATCTGTTGCTCTAGTTTTTGCCCCAGTTCTGGGTTTTACACTTCTATCTCAAGGGCTGACTTTCCCCCTTGTGACCTGTCTGCCAATGGGGGAAGCAGTCACTGGATATCCTTCAGATCTCCAAGCAGGTCCCTACCTATATAGGACCCAGGCATTCACTGAGGACACACCTCTAAAGACCCTGTGTCCACAGCCTTTCCCTCCCTGTTCAAGTATTGGCTACTCCCCTGTGGGATATGTGGACCTTGCATTGTAACCTTGTCACTTCTTTAGTTGCTTCTAGGGTAGACGCACTCATGGGAGTCACCCAGATGCCACTTTAACCTCTACAACTATTCCAGCCTGAAGCCCTGGACATTGCCTACAGCCAATACCTCTCTCTCCTGACAATAGGAAGGGACAGCTCTACAACCATTCTCAGCTCTGAAGAAGCTACAGAATACTGAGACCATCGCCCCTTTTCCCCTAGCTATTTGGAGAGGGGGAAGATGACATGGGCACTGTACCCCCAGAAACTCATGCAAACTATTGTCAGGGTGATTCCTAACCTAAAACATCTAATGATCCCTATGTTGTTCTTTGCTTTTATGCTGATCATTCCAGGCTAGTTAAGGAATCTATGTTCCATGCAGTCTTAATCGCCTAGTAGCCTTCATCAAGGATCGCATTAATACCATCCAGCTAATGGTCCTTTGCCAGCATTATCAAACCCTAACTCCTACTGAATCCCCTTATGATGAGACAGAAGATATGAAGATTCCTCATGTACAGTAGAAGAAGTGGGGATTTTAAGGCCTGAACAACCGAAGCACTCATCCCCCCCTGACTCTTTTTTTTTAAACATTATTTTATTTGGTCATTTTCATACATTATTCATTGGAAACATAGATCATTTTCTTTTCCTCCCCCCCTCCTCCCGCCATCCCTCCCCTAGCCAACGCACGATTCCACTGGGTGTCACATGTGTCCTTGCTCCGAACCCATTTCTTTGTTGTTGGTATTTGCATTAGGGTACTCATTTAGCGTCTCTCCTCAATCATATCCCCTCCACCCCTGTAGTAAAACAGTTGCTTTTCCTCCGTGTTTTTACTCCCACAGTTTTTCCTCTGAATGTGGATAGTTTTGTTTTGTTTTTCTCATAGATTGTTCAGGGGCATTGTAAAGCCATTAATGGAGAAGTCCATTACGTTCTATTGAACCACAGTGTATCAGTCTCTGTGTACAATGTTCTCCTGGTTCTGCTCCTCTCACTCTGCATCAATTCCTGGAGGTTGTTCCAGTCTCTGTGGAATTCCTCCATGTTATTATTCCTTTTAGCGGAATAGTAGCGCTAAATAGCACAATCACCAACATATACCATAGTTTGTTCAGCCATTCCCCAGTTGAGGGGCATTCCCTAATTTTCCAATTTTTGGCCACCACAAAGAATGCAGCTAGGAATATTCTTGTACAAGTCTTTTTCCTTATTATCTCTTTGGAGTACAAACCCAGCAGTGCTATGGCTGGATCAAAGGGCAGACAGTATTTTATCGCCCTTTGGGCATAGTTCCAAATTGCCCTCCAGAATGGTTGGATCAATTCACAACTCCACCAGCAATGAATTAGTGTCCCTACTTTGCCACATCCCCCCCAGCTTTCATTCTTTTCCTTTGCTGTCATGTTAGCCAATCTGCTAGGTGTGAGGTGATACCTCAGAGTTGTTTTGATTTGCATCTTTCTGATTATAAGAGATGTAGAGCACTTCTTCATGTGCTTATGAATAGTTTTGATTTCTTTAACTGAAAACTGCCTATTCATGCCCCCCAAAGACTCTTGATCCATGACCTAACCCTATCCAGAGTTCCCCAAATGTTCCAAAGAATATAAACAAAAATAGGTATCATGAACCGACACTTAACCTCAAGGACCTAACCCTAACCAGTGTTCCAATAAGATATCCTGTTATGTAACTCAAACCTCCCCTGTATGATCCTCCTCTCCCCTTTGTTCTGGGTTCCATCTGCCTTGGAGGCTATGGGACCCAAACTTGAGCTTGCAATAAAGCAGTACCTCTTGCTTTTACATTATCTGGTGTACCTCCTAATTTGGGAAATCAGAACTGGGTCAAACAAAATGAAAATGGAAAAGAAGCTATATATTCTAAAATATTTATAATAGCTCTTTGTGTCAGCAAATAACTGGAAATTGAAGAGATGTCCATCAGTTGGGGAATGGCTATACAATTTGTGGCATATGATGGTGATAGAACACTACTGCACCATAAGAAATGATGAACAGGTTAATTTTGGAGAAAACATGAAAAGACTGACATGACTTTATGAAGAGTGAAACAAGCAGAATCAAGAGAACATTGTATACGGCAACAGAAATACTGCTTGAAGAATGACTTGTATATTTATACTTTCAGAGTGTCAACTAGAAAAAACACAACTATTAAATATTCAAAATCACTCTTTAATCAAAGGAAAAGGGGTTAGCGCTACTACTATGACAACAGAGCTGATTTCCAAGACTGCACCAGAGTCAAGATGCCCTGCTCACCAGCCCCTGGGAGTGCCACCGACTCAGGATGGACTCCGAGGAACAAAAGAACTTGGGGAACCTATATACCACTCTAGGTGACCTGGGGGGCTTTAGGATTAGAGGGACAGTTAGTTGATTGACTTTACAATGGTAAGAAAGGAAAATGAAGAGTTCCAGACAGGAATAATAGTGAGGGGCTGGGGCCCTACAATGGACACAAAAGGGAAAGACTCAGCCTAGGGCTAGGTCACCTTGGTCATGGACCATAGCCTTGGGGGAAGAAACCATTGGGACAAAAGGGATGTTCAATATTGGATGGGATTAGCCGTTCCCACCCAAACTACCAGGAAGTTCACTGTCTGGTGAAGAGGGACCTTGCCTCAGGGGGAAACTCTCCTGTGACAAGGTCAAAACCTGGGGTTTCTATACTCTAAATAAACTAAATAAACTGGGGATCTCTATATTTCCATGTTGACAAGAGAAAGAACTGATAAATAGAAATAAGATATAGTTTCACCAATACACACATCTTTTTGTCAAATGATGCCTTCTCTAAGGGAGGAGGGTAGGGAGGGAGTTAACTGGTCATTTAAATATAACAAATAAGCTAATTAATTAAAATTTTAAAACTCATAACAATTCGAACTATCCAAAAATGGAATGTTAACCTCTGAAATCAGTGAGAGGTCTTCAAATACCTGCGAGATAACTGCTTATTGGAGTTGTGATAGAAATGATGTTTCTTTGACCCTAGAACTAAAAAGCTTCTATGATCCTGCCTGAAGCTGAGTCCCTGCACCTTCCGGAAATTATCTTCTTTGAGGGGTGTGTTCATTCTCCGTGAGTCTAAGATTCTTATAGGGGGAAAGGAAAAAACAAAACAACAACAAAAATCACCTCGGGAGGAAGGGAAAGATGAAGCCCTCAATCAACATGGCGTCCTTAACGTCATGTGCCCTTCCTTTATCGCCAATAGAATTGTGGTTTGAGGGCCAGAACCCATTACGTTGACCAATTAGGTATTGCATGATGCAAGGAGGGTGAATAAGACGAATGCAGCAAAGTAGTGTGGAGGTGGTGCTGAGACAGCTGTCACAAGAGGTGACCAAGATGGTTTTGGGTGAGTTTGAGGGGAAAAAAGAGGGAGCATCTGGGTACTTGGAGGGGAGAGCATCTTTTGCTAGAACCGGAATCTTATGATGAGACCATGTTCAGGAAATTGGGGAGAATAATAACCCTTGTTCATTCATTTAACATTTGTTTGCACCTACTGTGTGCAAGAATAAGTGATCTGTATAAAGATAAATGGATTTTATAGTCCCTTAAGGATCATAATTAATAACATTTGTACTTCACTTTAAAATTCGTAAGGCACTTTGCATATATAATCCACCGAGACCCTCACCACAGCCCTGGTAAAATAAGTGCCATTATTAACCTAATTTTATAGGCCAGGAAACTGAAGCTCTGAGATTATGTGATTTGCTCAGGTCATCCTGTAATACGTGTCCCCTTTGTTCCAAAACCAGGAGATAAAATATTTCAATATAGAAGTACACAACTAAGGAGACTAGTAAGTGCCTCCAAAGTGATACATACTAAATGCTGGAGAAAGTGAGAAAGTAGCCCTGCGTTCTTCATTTAAAGGGTGTAAGAACGGGGTCAGAAAAAGAAAGCTGTGCGGGTTCTGGAGGTGATGGAGCTGCTGTGACACAGGAGATTTGCATCTTTTCCCCCTTTCTCCTGAGCTTGTCAGTGCTGTAGTTTGGGAAATGATCTTAGCACATGCATAGCACGGAATAAGCGACTGACACGTTTTATTTTGTCACTTTCAGTTTTATTGATGTGTTTTGTTTCTGTATTAGGTGCATTTATATTTCTTCCTACTTTGTAACAAAGTAAAACGGTTAAGTAAAACTAATGCAATGACTTCATTTGAAAGGGAATGCATTTTCTATATGTAGTGTGCTCCACCTTTCTATTAAAAAAAAAAGGACAGAAATTGATTATCTTTCTCTTCCACACACACTACCCATTTGCGGAATAGAAAGAAAAGAAAAAGTAAATTACTGGTAACAAATTTTGGCCAGTCTTTGCTTATTGACTTGTGGGGGGAGAAGCGGAAGCAGTATTCTTCCTTTCCAGTCTTTAAAGGCAAAGACCTTTCGGTATTTGGACTTTGTTTGTTTTTATGTTCGTGTTTTTGATGTGGCTCTCTCCCCGATCTCTAGCAGGGTTGCTTCTGCATAAGAGAAATTAAATATTTCCATTCATTCAACGAAAACGCGTTAGGCGACTGCTGCTTTTGCAGCTGGGATGTCTGCTGAGGTCGGTTTCGGTTCCTAGGATCTTGGTTGATTGGCTGGGGCTTGGCGATTCTCTCTTCAGCGAAGGAAGGGCGGGGCATCTACCGCATTTCGTGAACTAGGCAATTGGGATGCCGTAGCTCCACCCCCACCCTCCTTTCCAAGGAAGGTTTAGCTTTTCAGCCTCACTCGGCTAGCTGCGGAGAACTACAGGACGGTGGGCAGAAAGCACTCAAGAAATGGGGTCGATAACCTGGATGGGGGGGATGGGAAAGATAAGGGAATCGGAAGAGGGCGGAGCTTCATTTTCGAGTTCCGGAATTCCCGGAAGTGACCTTTTCCCTGAGTTAACATAGAGGCTTTGGCTTCAATTGCCATCACCTCTTGTCCAATGGAGCTGGGCTTTAGCAATGAATCACTAGGTGGACGGGGTGGTGCCAATCTGATGCAACACATGGGAACTGGGGTTATCCGGGAAGATACAATCGCTGCTGCACGCTCTGGGTTTGGTTCGAGGCTGGGCAGAAATGGCTCTGGAGGTTACCCACGCGGTGGCCGGGCTCGGACTGGGTGAGTGCAGTGTCCGGGAGTGGTAGGGATGCCTCTGGGAAAGTTGGACTGGCCCTAACACCCTGGGGATCTGGCGGGACTCAAGCCTGAGTGCCCGGGTGGGGGTTGGAGGCGTTGTTATCCGACTTTAAGCCTGAAGGCGACTGCTGGCCCCGAAAGGGAATCGGGCCTTGGCCACTCACTGCTGCCGGCTCAGGGTCACTTTGATGCACCCCACCCCCCTCAACCTTCTCCAAGAACCCCCACCCCTTTCCCAAGGAGAAATATGTAATAATTGAAAACTAACTCAGCCTGGGCCTCCGGCCCGTGATCAATACCTAAAATCATTAGCCTTAGTGAGTTTTTGTGTTAATAACATGGCCATATTTGTACCTGAAATGTATTTTCACATGATTGGTTAATGAGTGTACTCCTTTATATTGTTAGTTGGCTTTAAGATTTAAACTTGGAAGGAACTGCAAAGATGTTCAAGTGCAGTTAATATTAACCTTTTTGGTCTCATGGACACTTCTGGTAATCTGATGAAGTCTATGGATTCCTTCTCATAATAATTTTTTTTAAACACATACAGCAAAATACATAGAATTGCAAAGGAAACCAGCTATTGAAGTACAGTGATCAAGATATAAAAACGAAACCAATTATATTGAAATAATTATCAAGATGTAAAACAGAAAGTTCACGAACCCTAGGTTAAGAATCCCTGATTTAGTGTCCTGTTTTATTTTTCCCCCTATTTTTCTATTAACAGGAATATTAACTGGTTTCCCTCTCTCCCCCTAGCCTCTTTAAAAGGAAAAAGAAAAGAAAAGAAAAGAAAAGCCCTTGTAACAAATATGCATAGTCAAGCAAAACAAGTTTGGCCCATCTCCAAAAATGTTATGTCTCTTTCTGCATTTAGATTCCATAAACTTTTCGTTAGGAGCCTGGTTCATCATCTGTCCTCTGAAATAATAGTTTTTTCATTGCACTGATTTGAATTCTTAAGTCATTCAAGGTTGTTTGTCTATACAATATGACTTCTATAAAATATTTTTGTAGTTTGGTTCCCTTCACTGTATATCAATTCAGACAAGTCTTTCTAAAGTCCTCTGAACATACCTCAGTAATATTTCATTGAGTTAATATACAGGGTTTGTTTCTTTTAGCCATTTGCCAAATGATAGATACCCCTTTGGTTTCCATTTCTTTAAATGTTTCTCCGTTTAAAGACTAGGGAGGGATTTCCTAGAAAGGTTAAGTCATTTGTCAGTGACTTTAAGTCAACTAGTAAGGAATGGTGTCAGAATTTGAACCCAAAGCCTTTGATTCCAAATCCAATATTCTTCCCACCACACCAGGATGCAGGTAGTATTGAAATATAAAGATTTTGTTAAAAGAGGAGTGGTCTGAGGTGGTTATCATTGTAAATATTGTGCCTTTTCCCAATTCATACTGTTCTTGTAAATGGCAGCATATCTATTAAAATCATAAAGACAAAAAAGAGGATAATATAGTTGGAATAAGTACTATGTATCTGAAAGAACCATTGACAAGATAATTCTTTTCTTTTAATTAACAGCAGAACTCTATGTCTCAGATCGAGAGGGAAGTGATGCAACTGGTGATGGAACAAAAGATAAACCTTTTAAAACAGGTTTAAAGGTATACTTTCCTTTCTCACATAAAATTGAATGATAGGGGCAACTGGATGGCTCAGAGGATTGAGAACCAGGCCTAGAGACAGGGGTCCTAGGTTCAAATCTGGCCTCAGATACTTCTAGCTGGCAAATTACTTAACCCCCATTGCCTAGCCCTTACCACTCCTCTGCCATGGAACCATACATAGTATTGATTCTAAGACAGAAGGTAAGGGTTTTAAAAAAAATAGTTGAATGATATCTGACACACTATATTACATTGGAAGGAAGAGGTGGACTTGAAGTCAGAAGAGTCCTGGATTTAGATCCTACCTCCAGCACTTGGTGGTAGCATGACCTTTGTCAAATCTCTTAATCTCTCAAAACTTCAATTTCACAGGGTCTTTTTCAGAATCAAATGAATCAAAAGCTCTTTTTGCTTTCTGTAAACTTGTTTCACCTTCCATTGCTTCTTTTTTTTTACCTCTCTCTAAAGTTTACCTATAATCTGCTACTTTGTGATAAACTTTTTATCACAATGTGGCAATTCATGAAAAGAGGACATATGTAATTATAAATTAATAATAACAATGACAACTCACAATTATAGCTCTTTAAAGTTCACAAATAAACTTTGAAACAATCCTACGAAGTAATTTTGAAAGTATTAGATGTAAAAGTTTGCAGTTCCTGTTTTGCCATTACCAGTTTTTAATGTAATAGTCTTATGCTCATTACTCTTTTTTTTTTAACCTTTACCTTCTGTTTTAGAATCAATAATACGTGCTGCTTCCAGGGCAGAAGAGCAGTAAGGACTAGGCAATTGGGTTAAATGACTTGCCCAAGGTCACACAACTAGGGAGTATCTAAAGCCAAGTTTTGAACTCAGGACCTCCCATCCCTAGGTCTTGATCTCCATCCACTGAGCCACCTAGCTTCCCCCTTCAATTACTCTTAAATCTGATTTAAAAAAAAAAAGATAATGTATCATTGATTAAAGCTTAAAGGAATTTTAGAAGTCATCTGGACTAATCTCATTTTTGCAAATGAAAAGACTGAGTCTCAGAGAAGTTAAATGATTTGTGCATAGTTATGCAACTTACTGGGGCAGCTAAGTGGTGCAGTGGATAGAGTACCTGCTCTAGAGTCAGATGGCCTCCACTGCTTAGTAGCTATGTGACTCTGGGCTTAGCCAAACAGGGTTAAGTGTCTTTCCTAGGGCTACACAGCTAATAATGTCTGAGACTGCATTTAAACTCAGGAAGAGGAGTTTTCCTGACTTTTGGCCAGGCATTCTATCCACAATGCCAAACTATTTGGGGGGAAGTCATTAAACTTCAATAATTTTTCCATACTGTTACTGTTAGTATTTGGTCATTTATTCAGTGCCTCAATACCCTAGTGATTATATCACCTGCAACATGAATCTTCTCTCTTATGTATGTATGTATATGTACATATAAAAGATCTAGTCTTACTGCATTGCTCATCTCTGTTCACTTACTTTAGTGCTATCTTTACTTTCTCTTTAATCACTTCAAGTTTTCTATTGGTATGGTTTTCACTATCTTGATGAGAGAAATTAGTCAATCAGCAAGCATTTCTTCTACACCTTCTATATGCCAGGCACCAGGCAAGCTATTAGGGAAGGAAGTTCAAAGAATAAAATAATCCATATTTACAAAGAGATTATATTTTAATGGGAGAGCACAGTTGAAATAGTTTTTGTAAATCTTGCTTTTTTTTTTTGGTACTCCTAGTTCTATTTTTTCCTAAAATGCCTTGGGATGTGTTTGCTTAAAAGGACATCTAATGAAGTTTTCCTTAGACTAATTTAACCCTCTGCTGCTTCTCTTTACTTTATGAGACTATATTACTCATAATCATTCATCATCTTTCAAGTCCTTACAGATGGGTTTATATCTAAACCTGGTATTGTATCTCTACATTTGGCAAGTGAGTCAGATGTTTTCTAACCAAGATATTTTCTGGACTCATTTAGTCTTGTAATAAATATTTTACATTAGTTTAACTTTTGGATAAAATTATAATAGTGTTAATAGCATTTCTGTGGGTCATTTCCTGGTTTAAATTTTCAGTAGCTTATTTAGATAACTCAAGGTGTTAAATCACTTCCATTGTACAGCATTTTCCTCATAATTGTTCTTGTTTATCAGCTCTAAGACAGAAGAGTGGCAAGGGCTAGGCAGTCTGGATTAAGTGACTTGCCCAGGGACACAGAGCTAGAAGTATCTGAGGCCAGATCTGAACCCAAGTCTTCCCAACTCCAGTCTTGGTGCTCTGTCAACTCTGCTAACTAGCCTCTTTCTCATATATTTCTCTCCATCCTTATCTCTTCCTACCTTTAAATTTAAGTCACCAAGAGTCAAATTAAATGTTGATTTGATATCGAGTGTCTTATCAAGTTCTTCATTAAATTTTTCTACCACTTTATCTTCAGCAACTGATACTGTTATGTAACTTGGTAATTATTTTCCTGTTGGTCTTTTTTGTAAATAGTTATCATTAGCACTGCAATATGTTGTGCCCAATATCCCATGAAATCCTATTTCTTATAGTTTGGGGATGAACAATAAAAACCACTTTGCCACCTCAGCCCCTTTCTGTCTGCAACAAGTACCTGTAAGCCATCTTACAATGTCCCTTCTTTCCTGTTTTTATTTTTAGCAAGGATGTCAGAATTGATAAGATTCAACTCTTATAGTAATCACATTAATTATTGGAAAAAATACTTAATTCAGTGTACCAACAGTCAAATTAAAGTGAATGGACTATGTGATTCTAAGCATTTGCTGCCCCATTTCCCTCCACCCCATCTCTGTGACTACAGAAAACGAAGAGTGCTATGTAGGGCCTAAGGCCATTTTTAGTTTTTTCATAATTTTTGAGTTGCCAAGATCAAAATCATTTCATCACAAAGTGGCCACCTTACTGATGAAATGCCCCAAATTGATGGTTTTCAAGAAATTCTAGACTTCAAGGCATTCTTCTGTCCCATTGGAATAGCTTCACCTTTTAAGAGTCACATTAGTGAGAATAGTTGAGTTCTCATGCAATATACCTAGAACAGAAATTATGTAGAGCACTCCTCAAACCACCTTGAATTGATTCAA
Source organism: Monodelphis domestica (assembly GCF_027887165.1). NCBI lineage: Eukaryota > Metazoa > Chordata > Mammalia > Didelphimorphia > Didelphidae > Monodelphis > Monodelphis domestica. Next base: position 434,057,169 of record NC_077229.1, on the reverse strand, counting down.
TAGATTCCTATCATAGTAGCTTTTCTAATTGTACCAACTAGTGGTCTCTTTCAAGGCTTTATGTGCATTCCAGACTAAAATCAGAGTGTTGGCTTTATTAATTTAAAACTCACATCTCCTAAGTAGCATGGACAGTTAGGTGCTAGTGTAAAAATTAAAATAGTATATGCCATAAACTGTAGTGATTAAAATAGTGGAAGATATAATTTGTGATAGATATAAGAGTGGATGAGTAAGTTGTGACCGCAGGAAATATGTTTTCACTACAGTGTTTTGTTTTTAAATCAAATATAAGGTGGTCGCCAGGGAAATATTCCCAATTATTCAAATATACCCAAGTCAGCTGGGTTTTATAGAGATTTTAATTAATACAAATGAGGAATTAATGAGAGAGAAAAAGAATAAGAAAGGAATAAGTATGAAGGGCCTTAAGTCAACATGGCCTAGACCTGAGTCTTAAGAGAGAGAGATCAGTCAGTCCTTAATCACTCACCACAAGATCTGTCCAAGCAAGGATTCTAGTGACACCAGACCAGCATCATCTCAGCTGCCTCCACTAGCTCAATCTCTCCTCTGAATGTATCTGAGCTCCTATTTAAAGGGCATTTTCTCCTATGTCACCTCCCCTAAGTCCTTATATCTACCAATCACAGTAGACCTTTTTCAAAGGACAGACTATTCTTAGTTCACACCTGAGTAGACTAGGATCTCTGAGTAAGTTCTCACCTCTTTGTTCCTTGTAAGTTCACAAGTTGCCTGACCTTTATAGGTACTTAGCACCCCTTTGTATTAGTTCTAAAAATAGGCATGGCTTAAGAACTTTTTTGTCTTACTATAAGTATGGGTTTAAGTACTTTTCATTGTTCAGCAAAGAGTTTACAACTGTATCTTCCCCTAGGGCATGCTTAAGTATGGTGAAGTAGAGTTCTCACATTTCTGATCAAGTACCTTCACTGCCCAAATGGGGAATGGTCTTAACCCAGCCTTATGAAGTAGGGTCTGGGAATTTTTAAGGTTCACACTAGTCAGGTCTGGGCAAGTCATGTCAGAGAACTTTAGCCATAATGTATATTATAATCTAGCCCATAATGCTCTGCTTTTAAAATTACCTCTTCACAACTTATTACCTTCCAGAGCTCTTAATGCTCTGAGACATTATATTTGTCTGATGGACAAGACTTGAGACTAGGCCTTATTTAGCCTCTGAGTGCCCTTACTACCTAAGAGAGGTGAGCAAGTTTTAATTGGATAAGGCCAAAACAGAATTTTTAGGCTGGCATCTGCATAAAAACTCAAAGAGATCACAAATTGGCACAATTAGATAAAGCACTGGCCTTAGAACAGGAGTCTATTGATTCCTTCCCAAACCATTCCCCTGAAGGATTGAAAAGAATTTCCAGGAGATGGAGAATTTAGCTAGAATTAAACACATATTAGGTGCAAAACATTGTACTAGATGCCAATGATAATAAAGAAAAAACCAAAGCAATCCTTGCCCCCAAGGACAGGAATTAGACCTGTAATTTTATTGGTACAGGGAACTCCCAAATGAGGAAAATCCCTGTAACAACATAGGTTGGCATCTAATTTGCAAATTAGAGTCTTAGAGAGTTGCCTAGAGCACTAAATGGATAAATGCCTTACCCAAAATCATATAGCCAGTAGGTGTCAGAAGCAAGACTTCTTGGCTCTAAGGCCAGTTCTCTATCCATTATACCACACTCTGTGCTCTCCAAGATATATACATTTATTTTAAGATAGAGAATAATGTAAGGGAATAATAGGGAAAAAAATCATTTTGATCTAGAGGTATACAGAAGGGTAGGTGGATCATTTGGCACCTAAGCTTAGCCTTAGAGAAGGAAAAGAGATACGAAAGATTTGGAGATGATGTATTGAGAAGAACTCATGGTCCTACTTGATTGAAATATGGTTGTACAGGAATGCCAAGTGGGGGACAGGTAGTGTGAAATATGCCTGGAAAAGGAGCAGCTAGGTCTCTCATTGGATAAAGAGATAAGCCTGGACCTAGCTGTTTGATCCTGGATAAATCACTTATCCCTAATTGCTCTGGAATTGATACTTAGGATCGATTCTAAGATAAAAGGCAAGGGTTTAAGATTTTAAAATGAAAGAGAGAGAGAAAATATAAGAATGAGTATGATAATGAATGACTGGAAATGTCATCCATGCTTTAGAAAGATTATTTTGAAAGCTTTATGAATGCAAGATTATTAAAGGAAGAACAATTAAGAGTCACACTCCAAGTGAGTAACACCATAAAGGTCTGACCCAAAGTTGTAGTGTGGCAGCAGAGGGTCAGAGAAATGGAGGAAAAAGATGTTTTGGATATTTGGAACTTGGGACCTGATTAGACATAACAGGGAAAGAAAAAAGAAATTAAAGATAACCCCAAGGTTTTAAAACTTGATGGTCACTTGTGAACGTATGATTTTTAGAAGGAAGTTCACTCTTAACATTTCTTGATTGTGTTAAGCAGTTATTTAAGAGTTTTCAGAAATAATGAAATTTGTCTTCTGGATAGTTGAGGTTGCTACTTGAAATAATCCTGTGAGTCTATTGTCATTTAACCTTTATGAGCCAGAAGCTTTTTTTTTTCCTGGAATAATAATAACCCTAGTAGAGGGTAGTTTTTAGAATAAGTAGAGATGATATAAATAACAGTTTGTAATTTTAACAGTTTGTAAACTTTAAACTTCCATATAAAAATCAACTGTTATTAATTCTATAAACATGTCATGAATATCATTTCTAATATTATAGACCTCTCTTCTTTTTTTAAGGCTTTGATGACAGCAGGAAAGGAACCATTTCCTACCATTTATGTGGATTCACAAAAAGAAAATGAGGTTGAGTATTTTAATATTCTGTCAAGTTTTTTCTTTTTTTTAATTAGTTTCTTAGTGGACCTTCAAAATAAATGTGCTTCTGTTTGTTTATCTTCTTTTTAGAGATGGGATGTTATTTCCAAATCACAACTGAAGAACATTAAAAAAATATGGCACAGGGAACGAATGAAGAATGAATCTCGAGAACAAAGAGAGGTAAATAAAAAATGAGATGTCCTTCTTTCTGAAACTTAGCAATTAGAAGCTGTTTTCTTTTCTTTTTTTTTTTAAACTCTTACCTTCTGTCTTAGACTCAATACTGGGTATTTGGTTCTAAGGCAGAAGAGTGGTAAGGGCTAGGCAATGGGGGTAAAGTGACTTGCCCAGGGTCACACAGTTAGGACATGTGTGAGACCATATTTGAACCCAGAATCTCCCGTCTCTGGGCCTGACTCTTAATCCACTGAGCCACCCAGTTGCCCCCTAGAAGCTGTTTTCTAACAAAATGCTTTGTCTTTAACATTAGGCAGAAGACAATTTAAGACGAGAAAGAAACCTAGAAGAAGCAAAGAAAATTTCCATTAAACAAGATCCAAGTCTTCCAGAGGCAAAATGTGTAAGCAAAGTCAAATCATTTCAAGTCTTTGGGACTCAGAAACACAAAGCTTCTTGTGCAACAAATGAATTTTTATATGTTCAGTATCTTGAAGGGAAATGTAGTTGATGAATATATTCCTTTTAAACTGTTTTCTTCATTGGCTTTTTAAATATGGGAGGAGACAGTTTTTTAGTTAAAAAATAATTATATCATTTAAATAAGCAACATTCCTGATTTGGAGGTGCACAGAATCAAATTGCTTTGATTCTTTTGATTCCTTCATTTCTGCTCTACTTATAGTGAAAAAGCCCTCTCCAAGGCTGCTAATGACCTCATTATTACTAAATCCAAAGACCTCTTTTCAGTTGATGCTGAATTCCATAGAAAGCAAATAGCCTTATTTAACTGGAACATAGAGTATGTGAAAGGAGGTAATTAAAAAAAACAAACAAATATAAGCCTGGGTAGGTGGGTTGGAAACCTGATTATGGGGCTTTAAATGCCCAGCTTAGGAGTTGGCATTTTGTCCAAGAAGCAGTAGGAAAGCACTGAAAATTTTTGATTAGGAATATCTTTGGGGATATAAAGAATTAATTGGAGAGTAGATAGCCTGGAGACAGGTTGACCAATAAGGAGGCTATAGCAGTGGTTGTTGTAAGAAGTCATGAGGATTTGACTGGGGGTAGGAGGTAATGAGGGAGTTTGTGACTGCCTAGAAGGGAATGGATGAGAGAGATGTTGGAGAGGTAGAAATGACAGAACTCAGCAGCTAGTGGGAGATTTGGAGTGCTGGGAAGAGGACAAATCTAGGGTGATTCTGAAGTGAGAATTCCACATGAACCAGTATCTAGATAGAAGATAATGAGTTTCATTTTGGATATGTTGATTTTGAGGTTCTGGTGGGACATCTGGGTGGGGAGGAGTATTTCTCACCTCTTTTCCAATCCCTTCTGTTCAACCTAAACAATTATAATAGCTTCCTATCGTTCTGGTCTCTTTTCTCTCTTTTCATCCTTAACACATTCAGCCAAGTCATCTTCTTAATGTACTTTTTGATCATATTCTTCACCCAAAACTCTTTACTGGCTTTTCATTGCTTACTGAATATTATTCTGGCATTCAAGGCTAGCCACATTATTCCCCTAATGTACTCTATATTACAAACAAACTATATTACCCACACTCTTGTGTTATTGTTCTTGATTCTTTCTCTGTATCTTTGCTCATGCCATGATCTATACCTGGAATGAAATTCCGCTCAACCTTTTCTTCTACTCTAATATCTTTCTGTTGAAATCATTCCCTTTTTTCAAGGCCATATCTTTTTCTTTAATTTTTTTTTCAATTACACATAGAAACAATTTTTGACCATTGTTTTCTGACATTTTGCTATCCAGATTCTCTCCCTGCATACCCCCATTCCTGAGACAGTAAATAGGTTATATAAGTGTTTTTATATAATGTGTATTTCCCATGTCATGACTAAAGATAATATACCATGCTTAAAATAAAAAACTCACGAAAGAAATGATGGCCTGCTTTGATCTGTTATGGATAGATTTTTTTTTTTAATTATTGAATCCCTTGGGGTTATCTTGGAACCTGCTATTTTAGTCCTTCACAATTGATCATCATACAATATTTCTGTTTCTGTATATTCTGTTTTCTTGGTTCTGCTCACTTCACGTTTCATCAATAGTCTTTCCAGGTTTTTTAGAATTCATCCTGTTCATCATTTCTTTTGGCACAATGGTTTTCCATTACAACCATATGCTACAGCTTGTTCAGCCATTCCCCAATTGATGAATACTTCCTCAGTTTCCAGTTCTTTGCAAGGCCATATCTTTTTCTCTGCTAGTCCATCTTCCTAAGCTGAAAGTAATATTTGCTGAAACTTTTATAAAAGTTATTCTCCCTTGCATTATAGCTAATTGCATGTGAAATGTTTCCCTTATGTTCTTTGAGAACTGAAATGATGTCTTATTTCATCTTGGCATTCCTGTTCCCTAGCACATTCCCTTTTACATACCGGGTATCTTATGAATTTGATTGAATTATTCTGTGCTTGCTATGTAATAGATTTTAACGTAGTGGGCTGAAGGGATGTGTCTAACTAAGTAGTTTTCTTTTCATTTTTTTTCTTGTTTATGATTGAAGCATCGCTACCCACTCACCCCCTCAGCCCACCTCCATTTTTTTCTCTTCCCTTTTATCTTTGTAGCCACGTTGCCTCTACCATCTCCCCTATTGACAATCCTTGTAAATAAGGTTCTAGCTGCCTTGTTGCTCATTTCCAAGTCTCAGAATTTGTCATAATGATTAGCTCAGTGATATCAAAGAAAAGGTGGTATTCTGACCAAAAATTAATATTTTTGGTGCTTCATTGAATAAATTCCTCTCTTATAATTTCAGGAAAGAACAGTAATACTGAAACATTTTTAATATTTAGTCAATACAGAGAGGCCAGGGAAGAAACTTTCATGTTTTGGGGATCTCTTGCAAATATGATCCACATGGCTGAAATTCCTAGGTGGCTTTGATTTTCTTCCTTATCCTGGATTAGAAATCAAGAGAGCTAAATTTTAGTCTTACTTCTGCATAACTTTCTAACTTTAATCAATATTTTTTATCTTTTTCAGCTCTAATGTTCTGTGCTTGCTTCTCTGACTCAGTTTCATCATCTGTAAAATAGGGGTACTTGTTTTGTTTAACTTTCCACTTGTGTTGGATTGATATGTGTTTCAGCTTTATAGACCAAGTACCTGTGTTGAGTCATTTTCTTTGTTCTTCTCCACTCTCCCTTTTCTGTCTATTTCTCTAGTTTAATGAAGTAGTTTTGAATAATACTTCTATTTTCTGACATCCCAGGGATTCTTGGATTTTATATTGCTTGTGGATTTTATGATTCCATTGCCTAAATAGTTTGGTGGAAATTTGGGTTGTGTGGTAAATGATGCATTTTAGTAATAACTTGTAAATCTTACTTGATAGGTAAAGATTTGTGCTTTAGAAGCCCATCGAGGCCAACGTGTGAAGGTGTTTGGTTGGGTCCATAGGTTACGTAGGCAAGGTAAGTTGGTATACCTTGTTTTTTTTTCAATTTTAAATCATTATACTGGGCTTATATCAGAGTAAAGAACATCTCAATATCTACTTAAGAACAATGGTAATGAGCCTAGTACAGTGAACTGTAGCTTGTCCCTTATTATAAAAAATTATCTCAGATAAGTGACCACTTCCAAACCACATCAATATTTTTCTTAGTACTTCCTTATTTTTTCTTTCCTCTCCACTCCTTTTTTTTTTAAGCAAGAATATTCTTTCTTGTTTTTCCTTTTTCGCTAAGAGGCAGGGGTGAATTCATTATGACTCCATTCTCCTTCCCTTGGACTGACTCACTAAGTTCCTATGTGGGTCCAAAGTCTAGAGATCGAAGCTCTGTCCTTTACCACATGAGGTCAGGCAAATCCTTTACCTTCCATGGGTGTGAGATCGGGTGTTGGACTAGATCAGCAGTTCTTAACCTGTGATCTCTGAACTTTAAATTTCGAAAACCATATTTCAATGTAGTTTTCCCTGTAAGCCTATGTATTTTATATATTTTAAAACATTTTTTTGCGGCAGCTAGATAGCATAGTAGATAGAGTGCCAGGCCTGGAGGGAGGTCTTGGGTTCAAATCTGGTCTCAGATACTTCCTAGCTCTGTAACCCTGGACAAGTCACTTAACCCAAATTGCCTAGCCCTTACAACTCTTCTGCCTTAGAGCTGATAAGTAAGAACAAATTATGAGGAAAATGATGTACAGTGGAAGTGGTTTAACCCTGAGTTATCTAAATAAGCTACTAAAAATTTAAACCAGGAAATGACCCACAGAAATGCTATTACACTATTATAATTTTATCCAAAAGTTAAACCAATACAAAATATTTATCATAAGACCAAATGAGTCCAGAAAGTATCTTGGTGAGAAAACAACTGACTCACTTGCCAAATATAGAAAGGGTGGTAAAGATGACACTATGGCAAAAGATAAGGATTTTTTTTTTAAAGCATTATTCTGAGAAGGGATACATGGGCTTCAACAGGGGTCCATTACTTTAAAAGGTTGAAAATCCCTGGACTGGTGAATCTTTGAGGTCCCTTCTAGCACTAGTTCTAGGATCCTGTGATCTTGAGATCTTGGACAAATTATATTCAGCTTCAGTGTCCTTACCTGTAAAATGAGGGGGTTGGACTAGGTCAAGGGTTGTTTACCTAGAGTCCAGAAATAAAAGCCTATTTTTTAAAAATTGGATAACTATTTTAATATAATGGAATTTCCTTGTAATCTTATATATTTTACTCATTTAAAAACCTTTTAGCTTTCCTAGGCTACATGATGCAAAGAAAGATTACAATCTCCTGAACCAGAAGGTGGCCAAGTTCCCTTCCAGTTGTAGAATTCTTTAAAATTGGCTTGATGTGTAACCTGAACCACATTATTTCACGCTGTTCTTTGCCTTCGCTTATGAATCTGCCAGCTGTGGATGATAATTCTTACCCATTTAATCATACCTAATTATGAGTTTAATTTTGTTTTTATTAAGTATCATAATATAATAGATGTAAAAATGCTTTGAAAACATTGAAAATGTTTTTGAAAATTACATTGAAAACTAATGTAAGTGGGATATGATGATACAGAAATGGTTATTTATCCAAATGAAAGATGGGGAAGTATGGTGAATCAGAAAGACCTGGGTTTATAAACTGCTACATAAAAAATGAACTATAAAGGTCTTAATAACATCTCTAAGAAAAAAATTATTTTCTTTTTGTTTTTAGGGAAGAATTTAATGTTTCTTATATTAAGAGATGGCACGGGATATCTTCAATGTGTCTTGTCAGATGAACTGGTAATTTTTTTTTTTCAAATTTTTATTGGCATAGAAAGAAATCTTCCAACAGTTATTTTAATCCTCTGCTCAACCACTTACAGTTTGCATTTTATGAATTTCAAGGTTATCTAGATTATTTTCTCTTTAAAAATTACCTATATTTTAAAATATATAACTTATTTTGTACATCAACTAGTAAAAGAATAGCTTTCAGCTTTTTAGAAAAAAAATTTTAAAAACCTACAAATTTGGAAGGAAAACTTGAATTATACTTTGCAAAGAAATTATTTTGAATAATGGGTGAAGTCACTGGATCTGAGTTTTACCTAAAAGGAAGGTTAGTTATCCTCATTATTGTTTTTTTAATACTTTATTTTCCCAATTACACATAATAAAAATTTTCAACATGCATTTTCTGAAATTACAATGTCCAAATTGTCTCCCTTCCCCCATCCCAGCAACGATAAGCAATTTGATCAGGGTTATACATGTATTATCATGCAAAACTTCCATATTTGGCCATTGTTGTAAGAGAATACTTATGTAAAACCAAAACCCCAAAATTAAAAACACAGAGCATTCCAACTCCAACAACTCTTTCTCTGGAGGTGGATGACATTCTTTGTCATAAGTCCTTCAGAATTGTCCTGGATCATTGGATCATTGCTGAGTCTAGCTAAGTCTTTCATAGTTGATCATTGTACACTATTGTGGTTACTGTATATGGTGTTCTGGTTTTGCTTATTTCATTCTGTTTCAGTTCATGTTGATCTTTTCAGCTTTTTTTTTTAAATCATCCTGCTCATCATTTCTTATAGCACAATAATATTCCATCATCATATACCACAGTTTGTTCATCCATTCCCCAACTGGTGCATATTCCTACAATTTCCAATTCTTTACCACCACATAAAGAGCTACTATAAATATTTTCAAATAAGACCTTTCCCCTTTTTTATGATCTCTTTCAGATACAGATCTAGTAGTGGTATTGCTGAGTCAAAGATTATGCACAGTTTTATAGCCCTTTGGACATAATTCCAAATTACCCTCCAAAATAGTTGGGATCAGTTCACAACTCCACCAATAATGCATTAGTGTCCGAGTTTTGCCATATCCCCTCCAATATTTATTATTTTCCTTTACTGTCATATTGGCCAATTAGATAGCTATGAGGCGGTACTCAGAGTTGTTTTAATTTGCATTTCCCTAATCAAGAGGGATTTAGAATATTTTTTAATTCTCATTACAATTATTGTACTGTTGTTTTTGCATGTGAATTTAAGTATTCATAATTTGTCACAGTTTCTAGTCATATATACCCTCACATCATTCCAGTAATACAGATGTGACTCCATTTCCTCTAAAACAATAAGTCATTTCTCTTAACATGAAAAATTTTTGCCTAACATTAAGAGTAAAGTCACTGGCTGTTTTGTTCCCGAATTTGAAAGGACTAGACTTATTCCATAAAAAGTAAATTGTTCATAAATAATACCCCTGTATTCTTTGTATAGTTATCTAGTTACGTGTGGGTAGAAGATTCAACTAAAAAATGACCTTTCTTCTATAGTGTCAGTGTTACAATGGAGTGGTTTTGTCTACAGAAAGTAGTGTTGCAGTATATGGAACACTCAATCTTACACCTGAAGGCAAGCAGGTAAGTGTGTGGAATTATTTATTGGAAACACTTTAAATAATTTTTAATTAAAAAAAACTTCAAATATAATTTTAGTGTTTATCTTAAAGTTAACAGACACATCAACAACATTTAGTTAGTTGACAATTGATAGAATAAAGCTTTTGGTGGAGAAAAAAGTGTGGTTGATTAGCCACCAGAGGGAGTTCATATCATAGATATTGGCAAGAAATATTTGAGAGAAGTAAATTGCATTTGTGTGGAAGATTGAGTTTGAGGCATTAAAATTTCTTTGCCAGGAAAAACAGTAGGCATTAGGATTTTTGTCCCACCAACTATTTTTTTGCCTAATCATCTCCACATTCACTTCCTTATTCCCTATTCAGCCACTTCATAAAAGGGAACACTTGCTTCTCTTAATGATTAGTAGGGGACTGATTTTTCATAATTTGTTTTTTATTGAAAACTATTTAAATATCTACACTTAAATTTTATTTTCCCATTTTATTAAATTTTAAATATTTTTTAAAACTACTAGCCACAATGTGAAAGGTTGTATGTCATCATCCTCTGAGTCCAGAAATCTTGGGTACAAATTATGCCTGTGTCACATCTTGGCTTTTTGACCATGGGAAAATCAGAAAACTCTAAGACTATAAGTTAAAAAAGAACATTGATAAGGGGGGCTAGGTGGCTTGGTGGATTGAGAGCCAAGTCCAGAGACAGGAGGTTCTGCATTCAAATATGACCTCAGACAAGTCCTAGCTATGTGACCCGTGGCAAGTCACTTAACCTCCATTGCTTATCCCTTACACTTGGAACAGATACTTAGTATTGATTTGAAGACAGAAGGTAAGAGTTTAAAAAAAAAAAAAAAGAACTTGAATAGAGGACATTACCTTACTGGGAATTCCCCTTCTGAAATTGCAGGTTGGGGTCAACTCTAATGTAAAATTTCCGAAATATTCGCTAATAACCTAAATTAGGATTGTTGAATGGTCCAACCTCTGTTTTGTTTTATAATTCTTTTCATTCTTTCCATCCTCGTTTTCAAAATACACTTAAGGCACCAGGAGGCCATGAATTAAGCTGTGACTATTGGGAATTGATTGGCTTAGCCCCTGCTGGAGGAGCTGATAACCTGATAAATGAAGAGTCTGATGTAGATGTTCAGCTTAACAATCGGCATATGATGATCCGAGGAGAGAATATGTCCAAAATATTGAAAGTTCGTTCAGTGGTCACTGGATGCTTTAGAGATCACTTTTTTGATAGGGGATACTATGAAGTAAGTGTAATAATAGGCTTTTCTGTTGCATAAACTTCTTTTGATCCTTTAGAACATTTCAAGCTAGTTGTTTTTCTAAATCCCCATTTTGCCTTTTTTTTTTTAAACAGATCACTCCTCCAACATTAGTACAGACACAGGTGGAAGGTGGTGCCACACTTTTCAAACTTGACTATTTTGGAGAAGATGCATTTTTAACTCAATCATCACAGCTATATTTGGAAACATGTATCCCAGCTTTAGGAGATGTCTTTTGTATTGCTCAGTCATACAGAGCAGAACAGTCTAGGACTCGAAGACACCTAGCAGAGTATGGGAATACCATTTTCTTCTTTTTCATCTTTTCATAGGGAAAGGATTTTGCGTGATTTCTTTGTAGCAAGATTGGTATATGAAGAAGTATAATTTTAAATAGGAAATTTATGAAATTTTGCTTACCATAGGAAAATGTCAATTATGATACTCAGAGGTAGAATAGAAGAAATGTATCCATTTGTTCACTATGACTTTATTCTCTAAGTTTTATAAAGAATAAGTGAGAAACAGGTAGACAGCACAGTGGTTAGAGTTCTGGTCTTTGTGTTAGGAGGGCTTGGTTTTTAATCTGGCCTCAGATTTATCCTAGCTTTGTGACCCTGGGCAAGTCACTTAGCCCCAACTGCCTAGCCCTTCCTGCTCTTCTGGCTTAGAATTAATGCTAAGACAGAAAGTAAGGGTTTTAAAAGAAGAAGAAGCAAGAAATTGCTTAGTTTAAGTAATCACAATATTAGAATTGAATAGTAATGGTCATTGCTGTTGATGTTACCTTCCTAGACAGTTTTCCATTGTTAAAGAAAAATTAAGTCAAAAGCCTAGTGGCCATGAAATGCTCTGGTGTTATCTTTTTCCTCAGATACACTCACATTGAAGCTGAGTGCCCTTTCCTGACTTTTGATGATCTCCTAAACCGTTTGGAAGACTTGGTTTGTGATGTAGTAGACAGGATCTTGAAATCACCTGCAGCAAGCTTATTATATGATCTCAATCCGGTATGCATTCTAGTGAAAGTGAATACTCATAATTCTTTGTGTAATAAGTGTTTTGTGACATCTTATATGGACAAATTGGTGTTACAAGCTCAAACAGTTGAAGAATGAAATATGTTTAAGAACAAAAGTTACTTAAAATTTTTTTATAATTGGTTTATGTGAGTTTTCTTGAAATTTTATTCATGTGTTTACGTAAGTTAGGTATTTTTAACTATTCTGTGAGCTATAAAATGTTTTAGAATTTTGGTGTGTGTTAATGGCTTTAAGCAATGCACAGATGCTACCTTTGCAGTTCTTCACATCTTTTGGTAATAGATTTTGTAAGGGTAGAAAATGTGTATGGTTTTCATAAAAGATTGGACTGAATTATTTAAGAATAGGATCACCAGGAATTTAATCAATTCCAAAGAGATTTATTTTAATGATTTATTTATAAAACAGAGTGAAAGTAAGAAGAATCAGAGAGAGGATAGGATAAGATATCTAGGCTATACACTAAGTATTTTGCTCCGGCCCTGGCTCAACCCAGGCAGGACTAGTTAGTCCTTAGCTGGAGGGGTCTTGTCCTTGAGCTAAGTACCTGGGAATGCAGGGAACTTTTCTCAAGAGGGTAGGTCTCTTGAGGCTAGTCCCTTCAGAAAATCCAAGGAAAAGGAGTCAGCCTTTCACTCACCACATATCAGTCCAAAGGGAAGCAGTCTGAGATCTCAAGCCCCAGCTCTTCCAAAGTCAAGTTGAAGACGAAAGACCATAGAGAAGCCCTCACAGGAAGTCCTTGGCATTTTTTAAAGATCATTCCTTTTTGTCACTTCTGTGACTTTCTTCCTTTTGGCATGTACCAATTGCAGCTAAAGCTTTGCTTACTACTGCCCAGGGGGAGAGTCGATTCTGATTCATCACCCACTATCCCACACGTGGGTCATAGACCTCCCCCACTCAAGTGTGAGTTGGGTGTAAATGGGCAGGGGGGAGTTAACTTAATATTCACAATTTTCAACATCATTTTAATCCAAGATAATTCCTGAAGACTTACAGTCATACTATTTGTCATTCATAGGAAATAATTATTATCCCTTTTTGTAGACTACATAGATGAATGTTACCAGCAAACTTGTAACAAGAGGCTCTTGTCAGTTTGCCTGACATGTTGACAACTGATTCTAGAGTATTAGGAACCGACATTGCCTTGATAGCTACTATTGAACTTCCCTAACTGCTGTGACATGCTATCTTTGAACCAAGTGGCTCAGTTGGCTGGAGCATTAGCCCAATTAGATTTGCTCAGAAGAAAGAACATTCCTTTGCCACAGATGGTCTCTGAGAGATGCACTTTTGTTCACAGAGATGGTAGTCTAGAGCATGTGGCTTGTTCAATATAAATCCACCCTCTTTGGAACACTGATTTTATATTTATAAAATGAAAGAGTTGACCTTTTAGGATCTCTGAAGTACCTTCCTACATTAATGATCTATGACTGGAGATAATAGTTTTAGAAATTATTTTTAAATTACTGTGTTTTGTTTTTTCATTGTAGACCTTCACCCCACCCAAAAGACCTTTCAAGCGGATGAACTACTCAGATGCCATTGTGTGGCTAAAAGAACATGATGTAAAGAAAGAGGATGGTACCTATTATGAATTTGGAGAGGTAAGAAATACTTTCCAGTCTCAAAACATCAGTAAATATGAAGCATCTTCCTGGCTTAATTTTTTAAATTTTTCATCAGTGCGTCTGTCTTCTTTGTTCTTTTCTTCCTTTACATCAGCAGTTTTTCCCCAGGCCTTGATTTCAGCCACTACCCATGATTCTCTGGGCCAAATGTAATAGCATTTTACCTATGCCCTTGTTTATTCATTTCCTGAATTGTGAGGAAGAAAGAATAGGGTGTTGCTAAACATGCAATGTGATGAGATGGTTCTGATTAAGAGGCAAGAAGTAGTAGGAACTTTTAAAATGAAAAGCCTGACAAGAGATCAAATGGAGGAAGTGTCTTGAGTCCCAGTGTCATAATTTTATCTAGGATCAGACCTGGTCATGTTGCTTAACATCATCTATACCTTAAAGTTGCTACCCCTACTCTGGCACCCTCCTCATCTAGCTGCATTTATCTTTTAAGTTTACCAGGTGGTACATGAAAAGCCTCTGTTATGGAGGGTTGACTTTTTAAAATTTAATTTTTAAAATGTCCTCTTTATTGTAGTTATGAATTTACACATAAGTTTTCCATGGTTGCATGATTCATTTTCTCTCCCTCCCCTTTTCCTCCCCCCCCCCCCCCCCCCTGTTCTGGAGTTGACAAACAATTCCACTGGGTTATACATGTATCATCAACCCAAACCTGTTAACATATTATTCAATTTTTTTAAGTAGGGTTGACTATTTTAGATGAGATTTAACACTGTGTTTCAATCAACATCTAAATGACTTGACAGTTTCTTGTTGGTTGTTAACCAAGGGTTATCAGGGAAAGCTAAAAGTTCTAATAATATTATCGCATATGCAGTATCTTATATATGTGGTAGTAACTGTTTTGCTAAGTCTTTATCAACATTAGCTACGATTTCTTATTACAACTTGAATGTTTATATGTATGCACTGAAATGCATATTCACATAACACAAAAGGATATATGTGAAAACTGATTTACTTGTTTCATTATCATGTTTTTTAGCCAGTTATCTCATGTGTACTTTGTACTTGTAAATATGCCATTTTAGTTTGCTTACTTTTGGGATACCTCTTATTGCCAGCCAAAATGATGCAAGTAAAGAAACTAATGAAACACTTTTACTTCAAAGCTAGATAAATTGGTTAACTCAGTAATAACTGACATACCCATCCTCACTGGTTCCCAAGTTCCTTGTCATATTGAGTTGTGTGTATATATGTAAATATATACACATACATACATGCATACATACATACATACATACATACATACATATGAACTTTTTTTTTCCTATTTGCCTGACTTC
The DNA here is from genome assembly GCF_027887165.1 of Monodelphis domestica. Classification (NCBI taxonomy): domain Eukaryota; kingdom Metazoa; phylum Chordata; class Mammalia; order Didelphimorphia; family Didelphidae; genus Monodelphis; species Monodelphis domestica. Next base: position 434,041,912 of record NC_077229.1, on the reverse strand, counting down.
AGCAATATAGTGTCTGAATTCCTTTATAAATTAGGGAGGCTAATATCTTCTTACTGTTTGATCAACTACTTCTTGAAGAATTTGGAATATGTTAAAATTGCTTGATTTGAAAGTGAGACTAACCCCTCCCCACTTTTTGTTTCTTAGTATGTTGCATCAATAGGACAAAGGCCTGGTGCAGAGAGAGAGAGAGAGCTCCTGGTGTCTTGTTGCATTTCTAGTTGTAAATGTTAATGAAGTCTTGTTTAACCTCAGGATATCCCAGAAGCCCCTGAGAGACTGATGACAGACACCATTAATGAACCAATCTTGCTGTGTCGATTTCCTGTAGAGATCAAGTCCTTCTATATGCAGCGATGTCCTGAGGATTCCCGGCTTACTGAATCTGTCAGTTGGTGATTCAAGTAGTATTAAGAGCCTTCCTTTTTAAAGGGGTGGGGACTACTATTTGGAATGCTATATAGCTTATTGTTTAAAACCGCAAATATTTTATTCCCAATACAAAATGATAAAATTGTTTTTGAAATTGTTTTTCTTAGCCATGGGGAAGTGATTTGTTTAGTTTTAGGACAGGAATGATCAAAATTAGCTTTAGAGGTGCTTCTTATGGGAACAACTGGCTTTCATTTAAACTACAGATTAATACCAACTTTTTTTTTTAATTGTTAGGAAAGTAATTTTAGTTTGCTTGCCTGGTAACAGCAGACTTATGCAACTCCTTGTCTTTGGGTTTTTTTTTTTTTAGGTAGATGTGTTGATGCCAAATGTTGGTGAGATTGTGGGAGGTTCCATGCGTATCTGGGATGGTGAAGAACTACTAAAGGGATATAAAAGAGAAGAAATTGATCCCACTCCCTACTACTGGTACACTGACCAGGTAGGAATCATTTAAAAAATTATTTTAATTTTGTGTCTTTTAACAAGAGTTCCGTGTAACAAATTTCTTTGATATTTGCCACACTTGGTCAACTTCGTGGGTAAACAACATTTTTTTTTTGTCAAATTTTATAAAATTGAACTTAGTGAAAAGTTTTCCGTTTAGCTTAGGCATTTTCTACTTTCTAATTTATGATTTAGTATCTGTTATTGATGATGGCAAAGTTTTTATTTTAGTTTTAGTTAGGATCATCAGACTAGAACTTTTACTTTTTTGATGAGATGATTTACTTCCCCAAAATTACTGAAATCTGATAAATACTGATTGGGATATTTAAGATGGTTCACAAAGCCTTCGTCTTTTTCTGTTGGTGAGCCTTTACATTCTTTATTACATTCTTTCTCATTCTCTATAGAAATAATTCCTAATCTCTCTCTCTCTCCCTCTCTCCCTCTCTCTCTCTCTCTCTCTCCCTCTCTCTCTCTCCGTCTCTGTCTCTCTCTCTGTCTCTCTCTCATTCTCACTCTCACTCTCATTCTCCCCCTCCCTCTCTCATTGCAACAACTTTATGAGCTCCAGATAAAAACTTTTAGCTGCTTCTCTATACCTAGATTTCCTTCTGGCACCTCAAATTCAACAACTTTTAAATCCTACCTATTCTTCATCTTTGCCTGCAAAACTTGCTGCTTTTCTCGACTTTGCTGTTTTTCTTAGTGTCACCTATCTCCTTCTAACCCTAACTCTTCCTCATTCTTAAGACCTCAGAGCCATCTTCTGATTCCTCCTATTCTCTCTCCATACATCATGTTAGTTGCTGTTAATTCTGTCTTTGCAAGTATCTCTTGCATCTGTCCTCTTTTTGCCATTTCCAATTTCACTCCAGGTCAGATCTTTATTATTTCTCCCAAGACTAATTTAATGGCCTTGCAATTGTTTTATCTGCCTCTAGCCTCCCCTCCTAAATGAACAGCACTCCTGAATTAATTTTAATGCATGGTTCTGACCAAATCATTCCATTGCTAAAAACGACCATTGGCTTCCTGTCATCCAAAAGGCATGGGCTAAGCCCTTTTACAACCTGGTTCCAGTTTATCTTGTCTTTCTTCCCATCTTCATCCAGCCAAATGTGACTTAAGCTTCTTGAATACTTAATCTGTGTATACCAATTTCGTCGTGCCTGGAATGGTCATCTCCTTTCCCTCATTTCCAACTATTTGAAATTCTAGCTATTCTTTTCCCTTACCTTCAGTCCTAGCAACAATTTTAGGACAGAAGGACAAGGGCTAAGTAAACCAGGTTAAATGACTTGTCCAGGACCACACAGCTAAGGAAGTGTCTGAGGTTAGATTTGAACCCAGGTCCACCTGACTCAGGCCTGGCACTTTATCCACTGAACCACCTAGCTGCCCCTCCAAATGTTCTTTAAAGCGCATTTCAAATTCTATTTCTTCCATTGAAACCTCCCTGTTCTAAGCCAGAAGTGAGCTTTCCTTCATGAATAGTCATAATCTCTGTGGAACAAACCTAGGATTTGGAAGCATAGTTGGGTTTGAGTCCAGGCCCAGTAATTTTCCAACTGAATTCTCTTGGGCAAGTATTTCATTTCTCTGGGCCTTCGTTCTTCATCTATACAATGAGATCCCTTCTAGCTCTAAATTCATGATCTTATATTCTTTCATGTACTTATAAAATATTATATTAATCTTATGACAATTTGTATATGTCTTAATCGCCTTTACTAAATTAAAGGTTGTTTTAACATAGGTGGCATGTGTTGACATTGTACCCCCTTCATCCCCTGACAATGTCTGTCTTGCACTTAGTCTTTAATGAACATTTGCTATTTGTTGAATAAGATGAAATTAGAAAATTAGCATTTCACTTTTTTCTTTTCTTTTTTTTGACAGAGAAAATATGGTACATGCCCTCATGGAGGATATGGCTTGGGTTTGGAACGATTCTTAACTTGGATTTTGAACAGATATCACATCCGAGATGTATGCCTGTACCCACGCTTCGTCCAGCGCTGTAAGCCCTAACTGTCCAATGAATGACAGTAATGGGAAGGGTATAGATGGCTTAATGAAAAGACATGACTTCTCATTAGGAAATGATCCATGGTTTGTTTGTTTTTTGTCCCATTGGAATGTCACTACTTCTGTTGTCTATTCTCATTGCCCTAAAATGGTCATAATTATTTGGGATATCCCCAAACCTCAAGTGATATGTATGTTGTCATTTTTTAAAAAATAATTGCCACTATATGTATTAGGAGAGAGGTGTTGTGGCATATTAGTATGCAGTTACTAATGTATTTCAGCTCTGATTGTGGACTGTACAGGACCATATATCATACCATTTACCACTGATACCTGGTATTTCTGTTTTATCCTAGTAACTTGAAATTTTTTATGTCTCTTTTCTTTGTTACTGAAATTCTATTTTTTGTGATTTATGGCATCTTATTCAGTGGATTAAGAACCAAAAGCTTGGAATAAAATTGAAACCTAATTAGATTAACTAGATTTGATTACTTCACTATAAATGTCATTCACCTGTAGATACTGGAATAAAATGAGTCATTTTCTTGAGCTGTGTATAACCCTTTGTTATTGCCAGATAAGCATTCCAGAGTTTACTTGCATTTAAACAATTTTATGTTCTACAGAAATGAAAAAATTTGTAGGATTTATCAAATTGTTTCGTAGAGATCAAAAAGGAGAAAACAGTATGTACACTATTTTGGGAACAGTTAAACAATTGACAGAGTTTCTGTTCTTTTCTGCTGATGAGTCAGGCTGCCTTTCTTCTGGCATTTCCATAGATAATATGGAATAAATAAGTTCCCAAAGAATCTGAAGCCAGGGTAGTAATAGAGTAATTAGCAATTAATAGAAATAGTTGTTAGAACTTTCTCATTAAGTCTTGAATTCTAGTCTGGGCCATCTTCATTCACAGTGTACTTATTATTTCAGTTCAGATTTGGTCAATTAAGAATGCATGTCATATACACTCAGCTAACTGTAATCTTGGAAATCAATAAATGGAAACCCAGAGAAATATTTTCCTTGGATAGTTGTTGTTTTTTTACACCTGAAAATCTCTTGCATAACCAGCATGCTGCTTACATTTTGATATTTTTTTCCAAAGATGTCTTAAATTTAATTTAGGGTATTAAAATGACAATTTTGGCATTACAGGGAAAGTATAAATACCTAAAATGATGTGCTCCTAATTGCTTCTTTTTAAATTGGTTTAGATCTAATTTGTTGGTGTGATTTAGATACTAGTTAAGCTTTATTTAATTTTGCAACTAAAAATGAAATTACTTGTGAAATGTTTGTAGTTCAAGAATTGAGATACTTTTTTTTTTAACCTTTGTCTTCTGTCTTGGTATCATTTCTAAGATAGAAGAATGGCAAGGGCTAGGCAATTGGGGTTAGGTCACTTTTTGAGGATCACACAGCTAGCCAGATTCAAAAGCCAGATTCTTCTAACTCCAGGCCTGGTGTTGCTCTATCCACTGTGTTACCTCGCTGCCACAAGAATAGAAATACTTCTAACAGTATAAATAGTTTCTAGTGGATATTACTTAGTTAGGGAATTGACTTGAGTAATATTTAACTTGAAGAAGTGAGACACAAATAGCGGATGTATATTTATAAATGTTTTGGGTTCCATGAATCTAACACAATATAAATAAGTGCTTAATAAATGTTTATTGAGTTGAATTTGATGAATGAAACTAAAAGAGGATTTGAATAACAGTCATAACATAATAGTTATGCTGGAGTCAGCAATACCCAATCCCATTTTGGAGTTGTGTAAATGGGGCATGAATATAGGAAATAACAGGTCAGTGTCAATGAGAGCTTGCCAGAACAACCAAAGGGGTCTTGGTTGCTCTTTCAAAAAGTAAAAGCTTTGGTAACTAGGCATAGGGCAAAGGGATGAGAGTGGGCAGCCAAGCCCAGGAATTAGCCATAAAGGTCACTGCTCAGTGATAGAGCTTCACACTCTTTTAATAGCACACATGCTGACATCAAATTGCTCTCCCTACCTCTTCCTTTCTTTCCTCATTGTCTTACTTGTCTTCCTCTTCCCTTGCCGCCTTCACTTTGCCCTCAGTCCACTTTTCTGCCCTATTTTCCCCTCTCTGCTTCCTTTCCCAGAATTCCCTGGATGATTGCATGGGCATTTCAGGCTTAGAGTTTTTTTTAATGATGAATGACATCATTGTTTCATGGTGCTTTGCTACTAATGAATCCTCAAAATTAACTACATCAGGGTTGATTTGGCTACATCTGACTGCTGGCTTCTGAGAGAAATAAAAAAGAACTCTATTTGCATTTTTGATGCTTCTTCTGAGTCCTCCATTATAAAAATTACAATATTTAACTTGAGGCCGTTTGCATGTGTAGGTTACTTCCACATTAACCAATATGTTTGTTTGACAGGTGATTTGGGACGAGTTTGAGACTTGAATGTTTAGGCATAAAAAAAATAGTTCAAAGAAATTCATTGTTGAACTTGGTTTTCTTAGCACTACTAACCAGCTAGGTGACAAAGAAGAGTGCTGGACCTGGAATCGGGAAGACCTGAGTTCAAGACCAGCCTCAGTCGTTCACTAACCATGTAACCCTGGGCAAGTGTAGGGTTAATGAAATAAAAAGATTTTCCAAATTTCCTGTGTATGGGCCTCAAAGTGGCCCAGGTAATCTTCCCTCAGGACATTAGCTGTAGAATAGGGAAGTATGTGATTCTCTGGCAATTCTAGCCACAGGCAGAAGAAGTCAGGTTGTCGTAGGTCTGGAAAACAGCAATGTTGGGGCTAGAAAGCACAGGTATTTTGCTACTTTGAACCAGGCCAATTCCAAGTGGTAAGAGTCTGGTGCTTACTTTCATGCCTTCTTTGTTCTAAGGTCAGTATAAGCTAGCACCTTCTACTGGTTCATGGGAGTCTCACCCAAGGAGAGGCCAAATGGGATACCCACAGCTGAAGCAAAGGGATTCCCCAGCTAGAAAAGCCAGATGTAGGTTTCCTAATATGTAGGTGCTTCCTAATTTGCTGATGGACTGTTGGATTCTTATGTATCACTATATTTCTTTTTTCCTATTGCTCTCCTTGTCCCTCTCAATAAATCTATTAATTCTCTTCGCTTAGTCTGGGTGTGTTTATTACACTGCCAATCCGTACCAAAATTCAGCAGCTGCAAACCTAAGTATTCCCCTTAGGACTACAGCAAGTCATTTAACCTCTGCCTCAGTTTCCTCATTTACAAAATAGTGATAATAGTAACTACCTACCAGGGTTTTGAGGAAAAATGAGATATTTGTAAAGTACTTTGCAAACTTCAAAGCACTATAAATATGCTAGTTGTTATTATTACTTCCATTGTATAATGAAAGTAAGCATGGATAGAGCAGTGCATAAACACTAATTATAGTTGACAACAGATGAAATAGGTAAGTAATTGTGTTAGCCTTATGTTGGGCTAAATTATCCTTATTGGACCTAAATTTATTACTATAACTAAAGAGACTTGATTGGGAATTCTAAAAAGATAGACAACTCAGGGACACAAGCAAAACAAAGCATCGTGTCTATTAGTCTATGGACAGAATCGTCCACCTGGCTCCAGACTTCAGCAAACAGATCACCAATTTTTGGAACTTCAGGTCTGTATTAGTAGTTTACATTTTCATCATGGGGGCCCACAGCAGCTAAGCTTTTTGCTGTTAATGCAACTGGGTTTATTTGGACTCGTGATTAAAAGCTATAGTCAATGCCCCTCTAAACTTTGTTCCAATAGTCTTTCAAATTAAACAGGCACTTCTGTGTTTTCATGACTTGTCATGGCGTTATCATTTTAAGGCATTGGCTAGATGGTCCTTCCTGAAGAATAGATAATGATGGTCTGGCAGCACTTGTTGCTGAGGAGATAGAGGAATATGGGTGGACCCTTAGACTTGAGATATGAAGGATTTGAAGAAGATCCTCACAGCTCTAGGAAAGGAGAAAAACTGAAGAAGCAAACCTGACCTGAAGATCTGATGACTGTAAAAACTGGGTCATTTAATGTTTGGCATGATAATACATGTATAACCCAGATCAAATCTCCTGCCAGTACCAGGAAGGGGAAAGGAAGGGAGGGAGGAAGATAAGTTCAATCATAACTTGGCAACTTGTGTGGAAGTTTGTTATTACTTGTAATTGGTAAAAATTTTTTAAATTTTTTTTTAACTTAAAAAAAAAGAATTGAGTTATTTAACCTGGAAACAATTTGGATGTCCAAGTACTGCTTATAATTTATATACTAGAGAAGAACCTGTATAAAATGATTAGTCAGCAGCATGAAGTCTGGAGAGGCAGATGGTTCAATCTTAACTTCCACCTCTTACTAGCTTGTGATCCAGGCCACATCACTGAATATACTTGCACCTCAATTTTCCCCATCTGTGAAATGTGGGTAATAACACTTATCTTAAATTACTGGGTATTTTATTATTTTTTTTATTATTAAATTACTGGGTAGCACTGAACAACTCCAAATTTTTAAACAAGTTGGAAGGACTGGAGTGGGAAATAGTCCTCTTCTAACTTCAGAAGAACTTTCTGGCATAAAAACACCTCCACAAAGAATGTTGTAGATGATCTAAAAGTTTGGGGAGTGGGTGAGAGGGATAGAGAGGTCCAGGGAAATGCCTCAATGTGAAGTTTAGACAAATACCTCTGCACCTGTGACCTGACTAGATGGCATGTAAACCCAGGTCTTGGGGTAACTGTAAGAGGAAGGCTCTGTCTCTTTCCTCACTGTGATATGGATTCTGTAGCATCCCCGCGGTAAACAAAGGACAGTAAGTTTGCATGTTGGAGCTGTGGATCTGGTGATGAAGACATGCAAATGACTTCTGCTTTACAGGGCTACAGCTTCTTTTTGCATTAAATTTGCTCCCTTTTTCTGATTAAGGAGATACAGCTGAGTAATCTAAATTTAGTTTGTGCAGCTCAGAGGTGCCAATCATGACCAGTAATGATTTCGGTTCCCCCCTCTCCCAAGGCACTGAGCTGAAACCAACAAATTCATTTTATTTAGGTCTGTGAGCTAAACTCACACACTGGGCCCTATCTGTGACAGGAGAGTGCTTTATCCACTAATTAAGTCACCTAGCCTCAGATAAATCCTCGGCTCTGCTGGGCTGCTTATCTGGAGCTGCCCAGAGGCTCCTTTCATTCATACACATTTCTGCATTTCTGTGTAGAAAGTGAATGTTTCTGCATAAATATTCCTTGGTAAATGTGGAAACTAGAAGTAAAACAATTATCCACTCTTTTAAAGAAGATCCTCACTAGAGTGTTTCAGGAACTTTAGAAGGATGTCTTAGGGAGTTTGGTGGTTTTTTTTTTTAATTTCCCCTATAACTCAATGCACATTCCAGCTTATTTTCCCTGAAATTTTCTCATTGGTAGATATGATATACAGCAGTGTGGTGTTGCAGTCAGAGGATCTGGGTTCAGATTCAGCCTGCTTACTGCCTGTTTGACATTGGACAAGCCATTTAACTCTGGACTTCAGTTTGATTTTCTTCAGTTGGGTCCAAATCTTCTTGACCCCACTTGGGGTTTTCTTGGCAAAGATCTTGGAGTGGTTTGACCTTTCTTTCTCTAGTTCATTTGACAATTGAGGAAACTGAGGCAAGTAGGTTCCTTCCCTGGGGTCACACAGCTACGAGTGTCTGAGGCCAGATTTGAACCTAGGAAGATGAGTCCTCCTGACTCCTGACCCAGAGCTTTAACTACTTACACTTTACACCACTTAGCTGCCAGCACCTGGGTTCCCTCATCTGTGAAATGAAAGGTATCCCTTTCTTCTCTAAGGCCTTTGTAGTTCTAAATCTGAATAAACATATTGCAGCATTTTTTAAAGCTTTTTGTCATTCTGCTCTTCTCCATGCTATCTATCCATTATTTGTAGAATACAGAGTGCTATTAAGTTTTCTAAAGAAATTGATCTTAATCTTAGGAAAGTTACTTATTTCTAAGCTGATCTGGCACTTGGCACAATGGCATAGAATAGGCACTTCATATTATGTTTATCTTATTGACATTCATCCATGTGGTAGGAACTTCCATATTTGTCTGTACCCTTAAGATGAGACATATGTAAGGAAAAGCTCGCATTTAGGTATATATCAAAATTTTGCACAGGTCAGTATAAAGAAATGCAATGGAGTCAGGAAGACCTGAGGTCAAATATGAGTGTGACTGGCCAAGTTACTTGACCCTGTTTCCTCAGTTTCCTCCTCTGCAAAAGGAGCTGGAAAAGCAGATGGCGAACCATTCCAGAGTCTTCGTCAAGAAAACCCAGCCGAAACCCCTGAAAACAACAACTTGGGTAGCCCTTTGAGCTAGTTAAACTAGATCGCGCTTGCTGAACATCCGTCATCTCATTTGATCCTTATACCAACGCTGTGGGGTTAAGTACCGCAGCCATTGCTATTCCCCAGCCCTTATGTCCGGGTGAGGAGGACCTTCAAAGCGGGTCAGCCCCACCCCCCGGGCCAGGCTTTCCCGGCTCCCAGGGTCCTAATCCCACTAGAGACTGCCTTCTCCTAAGGGCGAGCGCCTTTCTGTGAGAGGAGAGCTGTGTCTTCTAGGTGAAAAGGAATGAATTCATTTCCACATGTCACACAGCCGTCCTCATGTGTCACGCCGTCAACATCTTGATCGATGGAAATAACGACTCAATCCTCTGCACAGCTGTCAAGCCCAGGGCTGACTATGCCGCCCCCTGCCCCCAAAGCCCGGGTGCCGCGGTAAAAGACGAGACCCCCTTTGGAATGGGAAGCCCTCGGCAATTGGCTTCCAACCCATCTTTGCAGGAATTCCGGCCACACCGGCCCATTTGCCGTCACCTCTGTCTCCAAACTGCTGGACAGCCTTGGAACAGGGTTTCCTGCTTCCAAGTTCTTCCTCTTTGCTCCCTCCACCTTCTATAGGAAGCCTTTTCTAATCTAGTAGTTAGTCCGCATTCCCTTCTTACTGCCTTTGTATACGTTTTATATTTCCTATCTCTGGACACCCAGCCCTCCAGGAGGATGACTCTGAGTGCAGGACGTGTGTTTTAGGGTGTGCGTGTGAGTGTGTGTATGTGTGTTACTGTCTGTATTATTAGAGTATAGGTTTTGTTTGTATGAGTATGTGCGCGCGCGTGCGTGCGTGCGTGCGCGGGCTCGCGAGTGTTACTGTTAAAATGTTAATGGCGGTTTGTATGAGTGTGTGCGTGAGCGTGCGTGCGCGCGCTCGCGTGTGTTACTGTTAGTGTGGGTTTTGTTTGTATGAGTGTGTGTTCTCAGCACTTAGCACTTAAATTCTAGTTGAATGAAAGGATGGGCAATGAGATTTAAAATGAATAAAAATGAAAGCCTATCAACAAAAATCCACAGAAAAAGTAATATAATTTATAAATATAAGTGCTAAATGAATATATTTAACAATCAAAGGTCTCAATGAATTTATATTAAGTTTTTTTAAATGGGGGGCAGCTAGTGGCACAGGGGATGGAGAGCCATGCCTAGAGTTTAAATCTGATCTCAAACACTTCCCAGCTGTGTGACCTGAGGCAAGTCACTTATCCCCCATTGCCTAGCTCTTATTGCTCTTCTGCCTTGGAACAAACCCACAGTATTGATTCTAAGAGGGAAGGGAAGGGTTTTTTTAAAAAGTGCATGAAATAATGAGAAATAAAATGAGCAGAACCAATTGAATTTTGTATACAATCACAGCAGTATTGTCCAGAATAAATATAAATGACTAAGCTATTCTGAGTTATATAAATATTCAAATAACTAGAAAGGACCTAAGAAGGAAGAAGCTATTTCTAGGGAAATAATTGATATACAGAACTATGTACAGTATTATAGAGTTTTTCATATATATGTGTCAAATGTTGGCCTTCTCTAGTGGTGGGGCGAGAGAGAGGGAAGGAAGAAAATAGTTTGTAACAAATATAATAAAATAAATATTAACAAAAAAGAATATGAAAGCAATTTATTTTAAAAATTCAACATAATTTTTTAAAAGTTCTCCCTAAAAAACAGTTCTTGATTTCTTTTCCCTTAATGTTGACTAAAGCTTTTAGCATTATTAGCCTTTCCCCCTTCATTTTGAACCTGATTAAAAAAAAAAAGTCTAAAATGCAAGCAAACCATTGAGTTCCTATGAAATTTTGCTCAATTATTGCCTATTCACCAATCATTATGGTGTCTGTGCGATAGATGGTCAGTAGACAAGCATTATCTTCCCTTGGCAGGAGGGGAATGTGGCCAGAGATAGAATACTCTACTTATCCAGGACCTTCCAGATGAAGAAAGAATTTAGACTCTCAATTTCCTCTTACTCTCTAATTCTCTGACTTTAAACATACTGCTTCTTCTGATGCTGAATCTGAAAACAGGGTTTTCATAGCAAGAAAAAACTATGAAAGAACAATTTAAAAATTAGATGAATCTTGGCTAACAAATGTATTTTGGGTAATGAAATATAAGAAAACTGAATTTTTTGAAAATGATTATTCTCCATTTCTCAGAGCAACAATCCTATAGAATTCCTATTTGATTGTACCTGTGAATTTTAGATTTACTCCACCCCGCTTAGTCTAGCGGTCAAGAATGTACTATTATTTTAAATTTCAAATTTTAAATTCTTTTTGAGAGTAATTTTAGGTTAAGAAACATGCTACCTCTCCAAATCCAGAAAATGAACACTTCTTAGAAGGCACCATGAAGATGCTTCCACAGACCACAAGCTACATCAAGAAGATCCAGAATGAATTTGGGTGTGGTTGATTGAACTGAAGGTTGATTGAACATTTAATTTGAATGTATACTCTTATGCCAAAAGTGAACTGCCCCCAAATGGCTTTTTGTCAATGCACCTAGCCATTATTGGTTTTGTTCTCTTTTCCTCTTATCCTTAAATTATTGCAATTTCAAAGTTGGTATGTTTATAAGACCCACTGGAGAGACTAGTCTTCTACAGGTCTCAGAGAGAAATGTATGATTGAAAATCTGTTACCCTAAAAAAAAACCTACATATCCCAAGAGCCCACTGACTTCCTGTCATCACATACTTCCTGTAGACAGAGGATAAAGGGCATGGGCTTTGGAGGTTCCCTCTCTCTGATGTAGAATCAGCATTGATGGTGGTGAGTGCGGTTGACTAAAAAATGGCCAACCAGCCATGGGCACGTGGTCTTTATTTTGCATCCACTTTATTCTTTGATTTCTAATGATCATTTAATAAACTTCCTAAACTATAATATTTTTACTATCAGAGATTAAATTTTATAACCCTTAAATAATGACAAAGACTTACCCTTTTATTTGGGGCTCCCACTGGAGCAGAAATAATCATTTTTAGGAAACTGAATAATTTGATCAGTACCTCAACTATCTAAGCACAGAACAGAATACACATACCTGTATCTATATTGGGGGTGATCTTACAGGGAAGACAATAGCATTGAGGAGGACTGGGAAAGACTTCTTGCAGAAGGTGAGATTTTAGCTGAGATTTTAAAGAATAATGCAGAATAATTAAAGGAGCAGTGAGACATCACGGTGTACCAAGAAGACTTTCTTACCTGAGAGGGAGCATAGCTGGGAGAAATCAGGAAAGGCATTGCAGGAGGAGATATTGCTGGAACTGAACCTTGAAAGAAGACCAATCCTCTGAGGAGCAGAGATGAGAAAGGCATTGCAGGGAAGGCAATTTACCCATAGGTACAAAGGAAGAAGATGGCATGTCAGATCTAGGAAGCAGCTAGTCAGTCTAGTTTGGTTGGAAACTAGAATGTGTGAGGAGAGGCATTTAATCATATCTTGGTATCCACCCTTGAGCTTAGTGGAAAACTGTAAGTTTTCAGTTAGTATGATTTTTAAGAGCCCAGGATTATCTGCATACTAAAATGAAACACTGGATTAGGACTTGGTTGATAAACCAGCAAGCATTTATTAAGAATTTTCTATGGGCCAGGAAAAGGCAGCTAAGTGGCACAGTACATAGAGTACCAGGCCTTGAGACAGGAAAACTTATCTTCCTGAGTTCAACTCTGGCCTCAGATACCTATTAGCTATGAGACCTTGGGCAAGTCACTTGACTTTGCCTGTAAAATGAACTGAAAAAGAAAATGGCAAACCAGTCTTATCTTTGCTAAAAAAAAAAAACCCCAAATGGGTCCCAAAGAATCAGACACAACTGAAAACAACCCAACAGGCACTGTGTTACGCTGCTATGGGTACAAAGTTAAAAATGAAAGTCTCATATAGAACAAGTATTCTTACCTTGTGATCTATAGATTCTCCTGGAGAGTGGTCAAGGACTACATGGACTACATCTAAAACTTTGTATTTTACCAAGTCAGGGAGGTGGTTCAGTGGAGGAGTCAGAAATATATCTGAGTTCAAATCCAGCCTCAGACACTTTTCTAGCTGTCTGACCCTGGGCAAGTCACTGTAGGAATTAAAAATAATATTTCTACCCAGATATCTATTTTATAAAGTTTTGACAATTATTCCTCTAAGTAGCCTGCATGCCTCTTCCCCATTCCCCCTCACCTGCCTGCTCTGCATCTTCACTTCTTTCTTCCTCTCAATCCTCCCACAGTTCCCCCTAAACCTTAACTTTTATGGAGGTACAGAATGTACACGGATGCAACCCTGGGGCAGCTGTGGTATGTCAGGAATGTTTGATTGGCAGGTAAGGTTACTGAGGAGGGGGAGGGAGCTTCATTGACAATTCACCCAACCCCTATTTGCCTCAGTTCCTCAAAAGTAAAATGGGGTGAAAGGGAAGATTTTAGAGTTGAGATGGAATGCTAGAGAAGCAGGACTGACGGACAGGGCAGTTGCAGGGACTTCTGGGAACCAATGAACACTGAGGTCAGTTGAGTTCTGAACCCTGGAGTGAAACAGCTCCCATTCCCACCGTGGGATTGGAAACCCACCATTTCCTGAGGATTTCCCGATTGTATCCGATGCCCACAATGACTGTGAACTGATCCTATCTCTGTTCATACAAGACCTGTGTGGACTGACTGGACATTCAGCTGCCTGAGAGGGTTTTACCCTGAAGGGCTGGCTGAATCCGTCCTGAAGCCTGAAACGCCTCTCTGTGTGCCACGGTGCACTTGGAGTGTTTTTAATTCACACAAAGTGGTGGGTTGAGGCAATTGTCTAGATCTTGGGCACAAACACCTCTGTTTTACTGAATATGTAGCCAAGTCATGGAAACCATAGTATTCTGAGGGCTTTTGTTGGATATCTGCCCCCGGGTTCTATTCCATCTTCACCCCTGTAGATATTGTTTATAATAGGTGTGCTTGAGGAGAAGAATCTAGGCAAAACAGTCATACGATATGTGGGAGCCCACGTGAAGCTCTTCAAAGAGGAATGATTGATTGCTGCCTTTTCGATTTACTAGCTGTGTGACTGAGGCAGATGACAATATCTCTGAGCCTTGGTTTCCTCAATAGCAAAACGGAGGTAATAACTGTCTACTATACTACTATCTATTTTGATATCATTTTATGATAATGCATTTAAGAGGCTTTGCAAATGTCAGTTATTATTCTAGCTGTTAATATTTGCCAGAGACCTTAAAATTAAAAACCTAATTATTGTTATTTTCTTTTTTTGCAGTTTAAAAAGACATTTAATAAAAAATGATCATATGAGGGAGGCAGTACAAGTATTAATAGCAACAGCCAATATTTATATAACTTTCTTTTTTTAAACCCTTACCTTCCATCTTGGAGTCAATGGCTCCAAGGCAGAAGAGGTTAGGCAATGGGGGTTAAGTGACTTGCCCAGGGCCACACAGCTGGGAAGTTATATAACTTTTTAAGGTTTACAAAGCACTTTACAAATATCTCGTTTGATCCTCATGATGACTTTACAAGTTAGATGCTATTATTAGTCCCTTTTTACAGAGAAGGAAACTGTGGCAGACAATATTTAATTTGCCCAGTGTCACATACCTAGTATCTGAGGCTGATTTGAACTCAGATCTTTCTGACTCCAAGTACATCACTCAGTGTATCATGCCATATAGTTTTTAGTATTTTTTTCCTTTTGTTTTTCTCTTTATTTTTTGTTACATGTAGAAACAATTCTTGCCAAATGTTTTCTGATATTTTGGGATTCAGGTTTTCTCCCTCCCCCACTTTCTTCATCCCCTATTAAATAGTCTGATACAGGATATACTAGTGCTTTCATGCAATACACTCATGTCATATCTCATTGTTCATGTCATGCCAGAAAACATATATCACATATATTTAAAAAATTCATGAAGGATCTACAATGAGACTCTAACAGTTCTTTTTTGGCTGGGGGAAGCATTTTTCATCCTAGGTCCCTTGTGGATATCATGGGAACTTGTTTTGCTGATATTGGTTTAGTCTTTCACAGTTGATCACTGTATAATATTTATGTTACTATAGACATTTTTCTCCTGGTTCTGCTCACTTTACATCAGTTCACATAAATCTTTCCACATCTTTCTGAACTCAGCCTGTTCATCATTTCTTATGGAGCAATCGTATTCCATTACAGCCATGTGCTACAACTTGTTCATCCATTCTCCAAATGATGGACAGCCCTTCAATGTCCAATTCTTTGCAATTATAAAGAGAGCTGCTAAAAATACTTTGGTACAGGTAGGTCCTTTTCCCTTATCTCTGATATTTTTGGGATACAAACCCAGTAGTGGCACTGCCGGGTCAAAGGATATGGATAGTTTTGTGACCCTTTGAGCCTAGTTCCATATTGCTTTTGTAAGACTAAAAATGAATACTACGGGTATTTAAATTTATAGGATTTAATAACAACAAATTGAGAGAGAAAGGGGTTTCTTCAGTGGAGTGAGCAGAGAAAAGAGAGCCAGAGCCCCAGAATTCTGCCATGCTCCAGCCCAAGTAAAGCCCCTGCATAATAGGTTTCAGCAAATTTATAAACAAACTCATGCCAGAATGCAAACACAGGGATGCCAGAAAAGGGAACCCTGGGAAGAGTAAAGAGTGCTGGAAAATAAGTTCCCAGAGTACAAATTTTTAAAACACATTTTCAAGGGTGATTATATCAGTTCACAGTTCCACCAACAGCATAGCATATCAGTGTCCCAATCTTTCCACATCCCCTCTTGACATTTATTGGTTTGCTTTTTTTTTTTTCATATTAGCTAATCTGGTAGGTATGAGGTAGTATCTCAGAGTTGTTTTAATTTGCATTTCTCTAATCAATGGTGATTTGGAACATTTTTCATATAACTATAGTTTTAAGTTCTTCCTCTGAGAACTTCCTGTTCATATCCTTTGACCATTTCCCTCATAAGTCCCTCAGGATTGTCCTGGATCATCGCATTGCTATTAGTAGCAAAGTCAGTAACATTTGATCATCTCACAATGTTTCAGTTACTGTGTATGAGGTTCTCCTGGGGTGACAGAGGCTGTCACTAAAGTAAAAGTGCCAGGCTGAAGAGTGTGTGACATTGATCACCTCAACGGGGGGAGGGGCCCCAGGATTTGGGAATCTGGAGGAGGAGAAGACTGGCTGGAGGAGAGAGCAGTGATGCTCTCAGTCGGGAGAGGTGGATAAAGACTTTCTGCTGAGGGTTACCCACTTTTCCTGCTGGTGACTAGAAATCCTTCCCCCCCAACATTTCCCAATTGAAGGGACTTTATGAAGAGAAACCTGAGCAGACTTTACCTCAGCTCCTGTTGCTCAGGGGTGAGTCAACCTGAGTTTCTCTCAGGGGGATCAGGCTGCCAAGGCCTGAGTTCCCCCCAAACTTGAGGAGGTAGGGAAAAGGGTTTAGAGACAGGGACCCCTTTCCCCACTTTCCTTTCCCATTCTTCCCTGCCCTTATTCCTTTTGTATTAACTGATTGAGTTGACATTAAAAGTTATCTGTTCCCCAAACTGAGTGTGAATGAACAGATCAAGGGGAGACCCTTTGGTCTCAAGTAGTGGAGGGGGGACAAGAGAGACAAGAGTGAATCAGGGAGAGCAGCTCTAGCTAAGGAGGGAAGGCAGAAAAGGGGAAAATCTTCAAACCCCCTCTCCTCTCTCTGAGTCAAGCCTAAACATCAGCTCTCTCCCCTGAACCCCACTTTTGGAAGGGGGTTCTCCTCTCGATACTGAAAGTCTTAATCCATTTTTAATACACTGGTTCTGCTCATTTCACTCCGCATAGGTTCAAGTAGGTTTTTCCAGCTCTTTAGAATTATTAGTTTGAGAGTGCAAAGAGAATGGGCTCTTGAGTCAAAGGATTTTGGTTTAAACACTGCCTCCATTGCATAGGAATCATGTGATATTGGGTAAGTCAATCTCAGTTTCCTCAAGTATTAAATGAAAAAGTGAGACTAGATACCTAGACTGCGCTTTGGATAATAGGATAGATCTGGAGGTGGGGAGACGAATTGTGCCCGATACACTTACCAACTGTGTGTTCCTGGACAAGTCACATAACCTGTATTTTCCTCATCTATAAAATGGGATAATAATGGCATCTACTTCTCAGAGCCGTGAGACTTCTTAGCTGGGTGACCCTGGGCAAATCACTTAACCTGTTTGTCTTGGTTTCCTCATTGGTGAAATGGTAATAATGACACCTGCCTCCAGGGTAAAATTGTAAGGATCAAAGGTATCGGACAGGCAGTACCTGGTGTAAAATGTTAGCTATTATTATTACTATGGCCTCTGACACCTTTCCCAGCTCTCAATCTATAATTGATGATTTTATTGAATAATAAAGTATGCCTGGATTTTTATAGGAGACAACAACGTGATACGTTGGGAGGAGGGGCGGAGAGAGACTGGCTTTGGAGTCAGAGGGCCTGAGTTCAAATTTACTGATCTTTGCTAATTTATTTAACCTAAATTCATTAACTGTAAAATGAGGGCGTCGGACTGGTTACCCTCTGGGGTCCTTTAAAACCGTTAGATACATGACGCAAGGGAACAAGAGATGGGCAGGAACACGCGATCCGGAAAATGCAATCTTATCTTTCCAGCCCTACTACTTCCAGTTCTCCGCTGGCAGAGGCAAAAGGGGTGGATCCTGGATCTGACCCCGCCTCCATATTACTTCGGCCCCGCCCCGCCCCGGGACCCAGGGCGGATGAGGGGCAGTTTCCTCGCCAGTGTAGCTGAGAGGCTCCGCGTCCCAGCGGGGTGTCTAGCGCAGCAAGCTAGAGTCCGGGGCCGGGAGGGCCGAGCGCGCGTGCGCGCATAAGCTGCCCGGGGAACGGGGCGCCGTGCAGTCTCAGGAGAACGACGAAAAGCTTCCCCACTTAGCACCAATATGGCCGCTGCCGCCCGCTTCTTGGGTCCGCGTAAGTGCATCTCGGGCCTCGTCGCTGTGGTCGTGGCTGTTGTCACGGGTCGCGAGGATCGTGATAGCAGGAAGGGAGGATCTTGAGCTTCTCCTAGGGCTCTGCGGCGCCGCCTGTGGGGAGGGTGGCCCTGGGACGGAAGTCTTGGGACGGAGGGGGCGGGCGTAGTCCAGGGTCTGGGGTTCCCATCCGGAATATCGGTGAGAGAGCGTTGCGCAGTGAGCGCGGGCTCCCCAGGATAGCTAGGTCCTGGGTTCGAGTTCTGCCTCCAACATTTAACTCCTGGGAAACCGGGAAAGGCATTCACTCTCGCTAGGCCTTGGTTTTCTCCACAAAGTGAGAAGAGTGATGCATTCCTGCCAGATCGTTCTGTCATCATGGGGCAACTCTGGGTGAAGCTTAGATTCAACTCCTTCGCAACCCACGGGCATAGGTTTAGTGCCTACCCCCGGACTGAATGCTGCTTAGACAGAAAAGGGTAAAAACTCGGTCTCTTTCCTCATGGAGCTTGCAGTCTAACAACAAGTACAGGAAAGAGATATGGCATTCCCAGAAGAGATGAAGAATAATCAAATCGGGGAAGGCATAGCTTGTAGGGACTTTGATCTGAGTCATTAAGGAAGATAGGGGAAATCCCTGAGGTGGTGAAGAGGAAGATCATCTCAGGCTGGGGGCACAACTGGGGCAAAGGCAGGGAGGTGGGAGATTTTGTATGAACAGTCCAGTGAGTAGCCCTGTATGCCTGTATTTTTTGAGTGTGGTGAGTAGAGTGGAATAAAAAACAAGATACAAACTCCCCAGAATGGTAAAAAGAGGACTGGTCATAAAGGAGAGAGAAGACTTGAGGTTTGTGAGAGTGAGGTTTATTGAGGCCTTACCTACAGAGTTATGGGCTTCCACCTGTTGGGGTGGAAAGAGAGAGAAAAATGCAAGTGATGTGATGCAGGGGGCTGACTCCACATTCCAGATAGGTTCACATCACACCTCTGACTCTTACAGCTTTGTAAACTATTCACTTAACTTGTGTGGATCTCTTTTTATTTGCACTATATGTATATGCATATGTTCATATTTAAATATTATATATATATATATATGTATATATATATTTATACAAGGAAGGGGTTACTAGCTAGCCTTCAAGGTGACTCCCAGCTCTAAGTTTTAGAATCCTATTAACAAAGGACTTCTTACTTTAGATTACTGGTGAGTTGTTTTGGGACAATAGTAGTCAGCATGTTATGAAACATTGTATATGCTGATAGTGCTTAATTCAGTTTGTAGCAAACCTTCCCCACTGACTACATGACTGTAACCAAAGTTTCTCCTGACAGCTTGGGTGCCAAGCATGGAAGCTTCTTACATTTTGTCTGTTGTAGTGTTGTTACTGGTTATTGACAGGAGCTTAGAAGACTCCTAAAGACTCTGCCATGGTCTTTTTGAGTTTCTCAAGTGCCCATTCTATCACTTCATCACATTTGTGGTTTTTCTAGCCAAGAAATACTAAGTTCTTGTTATTCATCAAGTGGGAGGCAGCATGGCACAGTGAATAGCGATTCTTTCTGGGGAGTCAGCAAGAACTGAGTTTGAATTGCTCTGAACCTCAATGCCCTCATCCGTATTCCGAAGTTAATAGCAGCATCTATCCTCTTCCATGTTTATTATGGGGGTCAAATGAAATAATGTATAAGTGCATTGCAAGGCTTAATTAAAACACTGTATAAATGTGTTATTATTACCGTTGGCATGCTACTAAGATTATAAATTTCATACTGGAATTTTCCAAAGTGGATGAAATCATGTCATGTTCCCCCATCCTTTCACTCCAATCTCCCTTTTCCTGTGAAGAGCAACAGAGAACTCCAGGTGCTGGATATATACAAAGGAGACCGATCTTGACTTTTTCTTTTTATCCTGATCATCTGACTCAGTGCTTTGTACATCTGAAGTAATTAATAAATATTTGTATTTAATTGAATGACCAACAATCCTTAAACTGTTAAATTGAATGAATAGTCTTTTCTCATTTCTCTTCCTCCCTTAGTTCTCTGTAGTCTGTTAACTCTCTTTCCTGCCTGGATACTCTCTACTCCCTTGGTTGACATCTCACCTCTCTGATTGCCCCTTTCTCAGTATTATCTACCAACTGCCCCTTTGGTGTGGGTGTCCCCCACAGTTGTATCCTGAGCCCTTTTCTCCCTTTGAACTGTACTTTCTTCCTTGGACATTAGTGATCTGCTCCCATTGGGTTAAAATAGCACCTCCATGCAACAAAATCTCAAATCTCCACATTCAATCCTCTCTCTTGAATGTCATCAATTTCTTGCTAGACATCTCCCGAGTTTTCCATTTCGGTCTCAAATGCAACATATCCAAAAAACAGAGCTCATTTTCTTAACCTTGGCCCTCCCACCTTTTTGTTTCTGTTGAGAATTCTACTAGCTTTAGCTTCCCACCAAGTACATAAAAAATATCTGTTGCCCAGATTTCAAAATGTATTTGAAGAGAGTGTGGCCATCAGTATATTTATCAGGGGCAGACTGTTCAGATGGACTCTTGGTTGGGTCTGGAATTGAACAGAACAGGAAAAACTGGTTGGATTGGCTTTAAGAAACTTCACAACTTTTTCCTGTTCCCCATAAAGGGAAAGGCCCAACTTTTTAATGTTGACATTTCCCTGGTATGGCAATGAGATGTGGAACCACACCTACCTTGGAAGAATAAAAAATGAACATCACCTAGAGAACTATAGGCACATGGGAGGGTCAGCAGGTTGAGCAAGAAGAAAGGAGAAGAGGATGGCAGGGAGAATTGTATGTTAGGAAGTGAATATGGACCTGTGACAGAGGGTGAGCACTGCTGAGTGGACAGAGTGCTTCATTGGCGCCCTTCCTGTGTTAAGAGAAAGTGAGGAAGACCTTCAACCCCTTGGGTGCACCCAGTATACAAAACTTAGGGAAGCACATGGATTAGAGTCATATAGGATAGACAGATGTGGATACCTTGTGATCTGCATCATTGGAGAGCAGGAACTTCCAAACAAACCTTTTGATTATCTTATACTCATTTGTGTGCATGCTTTATTCCCTAGGATGATGTTCTCTTTTTGTTTGTTTAAAATACTTATCTTTCATCTTAGAATGAATACTGTGTATTGGTTCCAAGGCAGAAGATTGATAAGAGCTAGCCAACTTGGATTAAGTGACCTGCCTGGGGTCACATAGCTAGGAAATATCTGAGGCCATAGTTGAACCCAGGAGCTCCTGATTCTAGGCCTGACTCTCAATCCACTGGGTCACTTATTATCCCCATATACTATTTTAAAACAGGAACACAAACCCAATGCCTAGCCCATAATAGGTGCTTAATAGTGTCATAGATTTAGTATTGGAAGGGTTCTTAGAACCCATAGAGTCCCACCTCCTAATTTGAAAGATGAAGAAACTGAGGCATAGTGACATTGAGTAATTTACTCAGGTCCCACAGTTGTAAATACGTGAGGTGAGATTTTAACCCAGGTCTTTTTTACTCCAAATCCCACATTATACTTCCTACTCTGCTGCTTCCCTTACCAAATGGTTATTGATTGACTCAATGACAATGCTAGTTACACATGTAATTGATACTTTGCCTCCTTAGATGTTATTTTTTTGATGTTTCACTTTCTTTTCTCAGCTTACATTCTCTTAGAGGACAGGAACCATACCTTTATAAGAATGTCATATACAAGAAAATGTTTGATAAATATTTTTGTCTAATATTGTCTTTTTTTGTTTGTCTCTTAGAAATGCAAACATATAGATGGCTTGACAAAGGGCATTAGGAAATAAAGTGATGCTCATTTCAGGATAGGCACATAGATTAAGTAATTGTGTTGAGAGTTACTAATATTGAATTCACTTTTTTTCCCTCTTAACAAATTTCTTATTGCAAATAAAACCATAAAAGCCTTTAAATCATGTCATCAAGTGATACAGTATGCTACTAATTCTCTTGTCCAGGCTGCTATACTTAAACAAAATGTTCACACATAAAAGCAATGAAGGCAGGAGGATTTTTGTGCTAAAGGTCATAGGAGTTAAAACTAGAAAGGAATGAAAAAAATCTTATGGTCAAATATTTATTTCAGAGATGAGGAAAATGACCCAAAGAAGGAGGATGTGAATTGTCCAACATCGCATAGTCAATGAGTAGTAACAGTAGTAGCAGGGCCAATTGAACCCAAGTTCTATAGGTGCCCTTTCTACTTGGTCCCAACGATATGAGAGAATTCCCTCATATACTCTTTATTTTATTTAAAAAATTTTAAACCTTTATTTTCTAACTTAGAATTGATATTAAATACCTGATCCAAGGCAGAAGACTGGTAGACAGAAGGATAGGCATTTGGGGTTAACTGACTTGCCCGGGGTCACACAGCTCAGAAGTATATTTGAATCCAGGATCTCCTGTCTCTGGGTCTGGCTCTCTATCCATGAGCCACCTAGCTGCCCCATCCCTCCCAACTTTTTAAAACTATATAAATAATAAAATAATGTCACTGACTGTACTTTTTTGTGTGTGCCAAAAAGAATACCAGTCTCTTGAAAGAAGTCAACCTATTTTGGTGTCATATAACATTTGAAAAATAATCAAGTTCTCAGATTTTTAGTATGATCGTTTATCATTGAGATCATGTGGATGTTGTAATATTTATTGGGAAAGGAAATGGAGGATTGGAAAAATGGGAGATAATGGAAGGTTTGTATGGGGGTATGGAAGAGTTGAGGGGAGAGAGAGAATATTGCTCGGTGAGGCAAAGGAGAGAGATGCCCCCTGCCAATAGGAAGCAGCAGGGGTCCAATAAGGTCTGTTTGTCGTTGAATGACTGAACTGATGTTCAGCTCCCTCCATGCCCAGAAAAGAGAGTCTACTTATCTGACTGTGAATTCAAATAATATAAAATTTAATAACCAGTTGGGATTGGAGTTTTTTCCTCAGCTTCAGAGCTGAGGCCAGGCCCCAGAGGCTGGCAGAGGGTTTCTCCCACTCCCGTCTACTCTATATCAGTCCTCGCTTTGTGTAATTCAGAATCTTAGCAGTAGAGAGAAAGCAAACAAGAACAGTTCTGACCTTCAGAAGTGATTGGGCCTGAATCTTCAGGCTGAACCAAGAAGAGGCACACCACACCAGACTGAGCTGAACAAGCTCCTCTCTCCTCCAACACCAGGAAGGAAGCCCAACCCGGCAGGAAGGAAGTGCTAGTCATAAGACCCAACTGCCACTCCCAGTTGCCCCTTCCCCCACCAACTGATAGTCTAGTTTCCTTTCCACAATGTCCCATAGATATCTTAAATTCAGCATGTCCAGAATTGAACTCATCCTCTTTCCTTCTCAAACCTCACCCCTGCAGACTATTTCTGTTTACTATTTCAGTCACCATTCTCCTAGGCTCATTGTCTTACAACCTAGGTGCCATCCTGGACTCCTCACGGTCTCTCACTCTTCAAACCCAGTCTGTTGTCAAAGTTTCACCTTTGTAGCAGCTCTTGAACATTCCATCTTCTATCCTGTGATACTGCCACCACTCTGGTACAGCCCTGCATCTCATACCTAGACTATTGCAGAAGCCTGTTGGTTAGTCAATCTGCTACAAGTCTCTCTCCCTATTCTAGTCAGTCCTCCATTCAGCTGCTAAAGTGGCTCTTTTAAAGCTCAGGCCCAACCTCATTGTGCCCCCCTACTCAAACTCCAGTGGCTCCCTCCCTATTGCCTTTCGTGTTAAATACGCAATCCTCTTTTTGGCATTCAAAGCCTTTCCTAACGAGTCCCCTGCTGTGTTTCCAGTCTTCTTAAATCTTATACCTTGATGCTTACTCTTTGATCCCATGACACTGGTCTTCTTGCTCTTCCCTGAAGACACTCCTATCTCAGCTGTGAGCATTCTCCTTGGCTGTCTCCCAGCCCTGGAAGCTTCTCTCTCCTTATCTCATGGCTTCCTTGACTTCCTTAAAGTTCTAGCTAAAAGCTCACCTTCTTCAGGAATCCTTTCCAGGCCCCATTCATTCTAATGCCTCTCCTCTATTGATTATTTCCTATTTCCTATACACAGTTGTTTGTATATATTTATTGCATGTTGTTTTTCCTCATTAGATTTGGGCTCCTTAAAGGTGAGTACTGACTTGCTTTTTCTTGTATCCCTGGCACTTAGCAAAATTCTTGGCACAGAAGATGCTTAATGAAATTGACTATATGAAAAATCTGGACACTTTAGAATTGTAGATTAAATTTAATTCAGTGAAATTGAATAGAGAAAAATATAAAGTCCCCAAATCCTAAAAATGTAAAGTTTAAAAATTAACTTCATAAGTATCAAATGTGAGAAATATAGTGGCAAATATATGGCAATTTATTGAAGAAAGAATGATGGTTGTGGAGGACAAAAAATGCAACATGAATTAGTAGTGGGACCTGGCAGTCCAAAAAGTGTGGAACTTGGCCTGTGAGGATCAGCTTAAGAAGAGAGTGATAATTTTATCTGAAGGACTATCATTTGCAAGAGATTTTTAAATTGTTGTTTGGTCCCAGAAGGCAGAACTAGGGACAGTGGAATGGAATAGATTTTTGGTTTTGGTCAAAGAGAGGACTTCTTAATCACCATTTGTATCATGGACCTCTTTGGCAGTCTGGTAAAGTCTGTGGATTCCTTCTTAAAATTGTTTTAAATGCATAAAATAAAACATGTGAGATCAATAAGGAAATCTTTAGAGAAAATAAGGATGTAGGGAAATAAAGATGTAGAGAAAACTTCC
This sequence comes from Monodelphis domestica, assembly GCF_027887165.1. Classification (NCBI taxonomy): domain Eukaryota; kingdom Metazoa; phylum Chordata; class Mammalia; order Didelphimorphia; family Didelphidae; genus Monodelphis; species Monodelphis domestica. The sequence goes on along the minus strand of NC_077229.1, from coordinate 434,016,849 downwards.
TGATAATTAGAGCTACCAGAAGTGAAGTGGCCTGCTTTGGGAGGTAATAAGTTTCCCTTTACTAGATAGAGGTTTTCAAACTAAGACAGATTGCCACTTGTTAGGGATATTGTTTAGGTTCAAGTATAGGTTGGCTTGGATGATCAGTGAGATTCTGTGATTCTGTATTAAGGTTTTGTTAATTCAATCTCATAGCACCTCATATTTCTATTACTTTTTGAACCTGAAATTGTAATTTTCTTTCTTTTTAAAAAAATTAATTTATTTAGTCAATTTAGAACATTATTTCTTGGTTACAAGAATCATATTCTATCCCTCCTGACCCTTCCCTCCCCTCACCCTTCCTATAGCTATCATGCAATTTCATTTCATGTGTCCTTGATCAGAACCTATTTCCATGTTTTTGGTGTTTGCATGAGGATGTTCATTTAGGGTCTATATCCCCAGCCATATCCCCAACCCATGTATTCAAGCAGTTGTTTTTCTTCTGTGTTTCTACTCCCACAGTTTTTCCTCTGAATGTAGACAGTGTTCTTTCTCATAGATTCCTTCAAGTTGTTTAGGATCACTGCATTGCTACTAATGGAGAAGTCTATTACATTTGATTGATCTTATTGGGAATACATCTAGTTTACCCCCATTGCAGATGATGTTTGCTGATGGTTTTAGATAGATACTGTTTATTATTTTTAGGAAAGGCCTTTCTATTCCCATGCTTTCTAGTGTTTTCAATAGGAATGGGTGTTGCATTTTATCAGAGACTTTCTGCATCTATTGAGATAATTATGTGATTTTTGTCGGTTTGCTTGTTAATATGGTCAGTTATGTGGATGGTTTTCCTGGTATGAATCCTACCTGGTCATAGTGAATAACTCATGATCACTTGCTGGAGTCTTTTTGTTAGTATTCTATTTAAGATTTTTGCATCTATATTCATTAAGGGTATTGGTTTGTAGTTTTCTTTCTCTGTTTTTGACCTGCCTGGCTTTGGAACCAGTACCATATTTGTGTCATAAAAGGAATTTGGTAGAACTCCCTCTTTGCTTATTATGTCAAATAGTTTGTATTTTATTGGGATTAGCTGTTCTTTGAATGTTTGATAGAATTCACTTGTGAATCCATCATGTCCTGGGGATTTTTTTCTTAGGGAGTTCTTTGATGGCTTGTTCAATTTCTTTTTTCTTATATGGGATTGTTTAAGAATTCTATTTCTTCTTCTATTAATCTAGGCAATTTATATTTTTGTAAATATTCATCCATATCACCTAGATTGCCATATTTGTTGCCATATAATTGGGCAAAATAGTTTTTAATGATTGCTTTAATTTCCTCTTCATTGGAGGTGAGGTCCCCCTTTTCATCTAGTATAGTGTAGTAGTAGTCTCTCGGTAACCGAGGATGACGATTGTCTTTGTGCGTTTTCATCTATGATAGATGAGTGCGCACAAAAACACTTGTGCGTGAAGGAGATTTAAGTGGAAAAGTCGATGCACAGAGACAGTCTCACTCTCTCTGCGTTGGAAGCCTGGGTCCAATGGCACGAAAAGTCATTACGCCTGTAGACTTCCTCAGCTGCATTGGATGGCTGTATTGTCTTTTGTGCTCCAACATGCCCTGAGCACTCCACAGTGCTCTGCTGCGTCACCCTCTCAGCCCTTGAACCTTCTTATTGGTTTCTTCAGCCTGTTCCGCCGAAGCAGTCTTCACATGCTGGGTGAGCAAAGCCCTGCTTCACCAGGAGTCGATGACCCGATGGCTACCCTCACAAGGTTTGGTCAGCCTGTCGAAGCCGTTGCCCGGGGTGTGGCCACTGCCGCATGCTAGCAGCTCCTAGGAGCCACAAGTGAGAGCTGGGTGTCAGGTGAGGGTCAGAGGCTGGAGAGCTGCCCTAAGAGGGCACGACAAGCCCTCCATACCAGAGATACTACCCCTCCCTGAGCACCCCATACACCCCGGCTGTTTATATATTAAGATATAAATTGTCATTTGTTCTCAATGAGTTGATATGACTTTAAACTCTGTTAGCTGATTTCCATGACCTTTTTGTGAAAATAAGCTACTTTTCCTTTCTCTGAAATCCTGAGATAATTGGTTCAGAAGTAAAATGAAATATACATTCATATTGCACTTTAAAGTTCACAGAAGTGCTTTGAGTTGAATTCAATCCTAGGTCCCCTGATTGTAAATCTACTCCCTCCTCACTCCATCATGTTGCCTTCACTAATAGTGAGGTTGCTGAGAGGTGAAATGTGAGGCCTCATGTTTCTTTAAAGAGTTCTTAACCTTTGAATCAGGGATCTCTTTGGCAAAATGGTGAAGTCTATGAACCCTTCTCAAAATAAAGAGCATTAGAAAAGGAATCGCTATATTAGGTATATATCATTTTACATATTCATTGCAAAATAATTATATTGGAAGTATAATTATAAAATACTTTTAAATCCTCACATTTAAGAACCCTTGGTATAATGGAAATAGTGCTAGGCTTGAAGTGATCTATGTCAGACACTTAATAGCTTGTATGGCCATCATCAGATCACTTAATTTCTTTTTGCCCGTTTCCTAAAATGGGAAAACTCATGTTTGTGATACCTGACTTAGAGAGTTGTTGTGAGGATACCTACTTCAGGAACTTCAAGGAAGATGCTATTTAATTTAGGTGCTACTATTATTAATTAAGTTCCTGGGCAGAGTTAGGAAGGTTGCTGATGCTGACTATGTCTGTTCCCCACTGGGACTCTTAGTAAGCCATAGAGATGGGAATATAATTGAGAGAAGAGCATGGGGATCTCTGCCTTTGGGAAAGAGAAAATATTCTTTTAGTTCTAAGTCAAATTAACCAGTACCAAAATAATTTGCCCCAACTCAAACCAGCCAGGCCTCTAAGTACATACACTGAATTAATTCATTTATGCAAAGGGCTTTGTGGCTATGGCATCACTGAGAATTTAGTCAAACCACTGCGTACATTTTAAAGGGTGCTTTGTCTAAAAATCAGCTGTTAGTTGTATGTGCTATGTTGAAAATTGTGACAGTCACTGTGACCTGAGTTGATATTTCCCATACCCATTTATATTCTTCCATGCTTATGTAATGAGTGTTATACAATACAATCTCATATATGACTTTCTCTCGTAGTTTACATATTTTAGTCACAGAACCAAACAGTTCATGCCCTATCTTTCAAAAGTTCACAAATGAATTTAGGGAGCCATTCTGTTTTAGTGTGAATAGTTATTTACTTGCTTCTGCACTAGAAAATAGAGGTGAGCCATCTTTTAAAATTTTTCTTAACCCCTGTCTTCCAAATGCACTCAGTATCTAGAAGCTGATGATTAAGTTACCAACATTGACTCTCAAGTAAAAGTTAGAATGGGAGGGGATTGAGCTGACCTCCATTGTATCAGCTGGAAGGCAGGTAGAAAGGGGCCGTGGTAACAAGTCAGCCATGAGCCTGCTCTAGGACTTAAAATTTTAACTTTATTAGAAATCCTAGGGGTTTAATACTCTTTTGAAAGTCAGTGATAGAAAAATACAATGTATACAGGGCTCTTTGGCAACAGTTTGTCTGGTTGAGCAGATCCATAATTTTATTTTTAGAGGCTGATAGATAAGCAGAAATGGGATAACTGACTGAAATAAATGATCTTCTAGTTTAAAATTCTTTTGTTTCCTGCAGAGAGACAGTGAGAAAATGAACTCAGACTCTCAAAATCTCCACATTTATATAAATCCAGGAACTATGCTCTTAGTACGCCTTTTCAAAGCAATTACTTTCCAACCAGATTTCACACTAAATTTATTTTAATTTTGTTGCAGTGGTGAAAAGCAGCAGGGGCAGTCACGCAAGAATCCATAGACTATGGAAGTGTCAGTCTGGTGCAGCAGCAACAGCAGCAACAACCACAAACACGCAAAGAATAAAACCTCAAGTTCAACCAGAGAGGAGGTATGAATTAAGTTTTACAGCAAAGGAAGGCCTCTCTTGATTTAGATAAAGGAATATCAATGAGCATAAGTTTGTCCAATAGGAAGCTGCTATGTAGATTCACTTAATTAGGAATATTTTCTTCCCTTGGGCTTGTTGTCACCAAATGTGAGAATCCATGGAATATATGAGGTGAGACATACACAAGCATGGGGCTTTTACTGGGGAAAAAAGAATTCAACTATGAGCTCGTTTTTACTGCCCTCTTCTGCCCCCAAGACACCCTTCCTTCCTTCACAGGGAAGAAAAAGGAATAGAAAGAAAATCTTTTCATCTTGGCAGAATGGAAAAGAGAATGCCATTCTTGTCTGCCCTCCACTGACCCTTTTCTAGCCATCACAGCCTCAGGAGGGTGACCTCTAGTGAATGCCACATAGAAGTGGAAATGTTATCAGTAATTTGGGGTTGAAATTGATTCTGGAAAATTATATTGTCACATTTGACATAAACTAGAAGGCCTCGTGTGTATAAATGTGGAATTGGAGAAGTTGTAGGGTTTTAATATCTTACATTTTACAGTGCTATTTCTCAGAATTTGTTTGTGAAGAAGAAAAGGTTATTGGTTCATTTTAAAACTTTTTTGTTATTGTGATTAATAGCAAAATACATTAGCCATACTTCATTATTAACTAGTATAGTAGTAAACATTTATGTTTGCAAAATTTTATAGTTTGAGATAACGAATATGTAAGATACCATAAATGTTAAGACATATACAGATTGATGAGGTCATGAATATAAAAAATCATGTTGCTTTTTCTTGATATAAATCATTCACATAAAATAGTTGTATCTTTTTTTCCTTTTTGAACACAGACTAACATATGAGCATCATATGTTTTAGGTAGGTAATTCAAAGGAAAACTTTAACATTGAGAAAAATGACACAAAAGGTGAAAACTTTTCCGTAAGACGTTTTCAGTGATTTGTATTTTTTTTCTAAATTTGCATGAATGTTTAAAGAAAGTGAACCTTTTAGGTTCTGATGATAGACATGGTATCTTTTTCTCTTGGGGAGAAGACTGATCTTTGAAGGAAGCTTTATACTTCACAAAGCTAGTAATGTTGTGTGAGAAGTTACTAATGCACCATTCATCATTCACAACACTGTTTGGAATTAAGTGCAGTGGGGTTTAAATATTTTCAAATCCTTACTTCTCTTTCATGTACCAGATTGAATGCGGGTTTTCAAAAATGCAAGTAAAGCAGAGTAATGTCCCCATTCAAACCTTATGGTTAGTATTCTCTGAGCTCAGGGGGTGTAGATGAAAAGTAGAGTTCTAAATCCAGATTGAATGCTGATACCCTCTGTGGCTTTAGATGAGTCATTTGGCCTCGGATTTCCCATCCCCTAATTTATGAACTGGCATCCATCCCTGGAAAAGTGTATTATAATTTATTATTAGTCACAATCTTTGAGAGTGAAACTAGGGGGAGACTTAAACTATTACACATGAGAACACTTTGAATTTTCAGGTGATGGAAAACTTTCTCTAAAATTTCTTATAGACATTGGTACAGATTTTTCTAGCTTGAGTATTTGGAGAGCTTATGGAACATTTCCCTAACCTCTAAATATTAGTTTCTTAGGCAAACTCAGGTAATAACATCCTCCTTTAAGAACATTTCTTTAGTAAATCCTTAACATGGGCTACAAAACAGACACATCTCTGATATCAGAAAGAAAACTGGTGCAGATGTCAGAAGACCTGGGTTCTAATCCTACCTCTGTTGCTTACATCCTCCCAAGTGACTTTGGGTAAATCTTTTAACTTCCCTGGGACGTAGGGGGTGGACTCGGTGGCCTCTGAGGTTCCTTCCAGCTCTAGATCTTTGATCCTTTGCTTTCTGTTTCCTGTGAGTTGGGTTTTGTTTTTAAAATTAAGACAGAGTCTTGAGACTCTGGCTTGGTCATTTACCTACTGGGACCTGCTCAAGAGAGAGCATTATAATCTACTTTTGAAAAAACCCTTATCTTTTATAATATTCAGTACTGTGTATTGGTTCCAAGGCAGAAGAGCAATAAGGACTAGGCAACTTAAGTATCTTGCCCAGGGTCACACAGTTAGGAAGTGCCTGGGGTCACATTTGAAGCCAAGACTTCCTGTCTTTGGACCCAGTTCTATCTACTAAACCATGCCCTTATAACCTACTTTTTAATAAAGCATTGACAAGGACTTTATTTTAAAGTTATAATTTAAATGACCTTTCTAAAATAAAGTGTTTTGCACTAACACCATTAACTGGGCAGAGAGAAAAGGGAGAACTTGGTGAAAGATCTGGCTTGCAGCCCAAGTGGATTTAGTTCTTGAATTGTCAAAAGTAACTCACTGAAATCTAGGGGATAGATCCCCAATTAGCACTTGAGTAGTGAGGGTGAAGCAGCATTTTGATACTTTTAATGTGAAATACTTCTTGCCCTGTAATTTCTCCTCCTTTTAATTAATATTCTGGCAAAGCACATATTCTTCTGTGTGACTTTAGGAATAATTCGATTTTTTTTTTGGTCTGGCAGGGGATGGAAGGCAGAGGCATTGATTTTCCTAGTCAGACCTTTATTCAATGAAAAAAAAATCAGTCTGTCAGTAAACATTTATTAAGCACCTTGTGCTAAGCCACTAGAGATACAAAAAGAGGTAAAAGACAGTCTTTGCCCTCAGGATGCTCACAATCTGATTGGAGAGAGAGCAAACAAACAGTTGTGTACAAACAAACTACATACCAGATCAACAAGAAATAATTAAATGAGGCCCTAGAATTAATTAAGAGGGCTTAAGAAAGCCTCCCTAGAAGATGTTTATAAGAGGGAGTTAGGTAGCACTTTAGATAGAGAGCTGGGTCTGGAGCTGGAAGGTTCTGGGTTCAAATATGGCCTCAGAAACTTCCTAGTTCTGTGACCCTGGCCACATCACTTATTCCCATTTGCCCAGACCTTACTGCTCTTCTGCTTTAGAATCGATACTAAGACAGCAGGTAAGGGTTTTTAAAAGGGGAAAGGGGGGGGGCAGCTGGAAGGCTTAGTGGATGCCAGGCCTAGAGATGGGAGGTCCTAGGTTCAAATTTGGCCTCAGACACTTCCCAGCTGTGTGACCCTGGGCAAGCCACTTGACCCCCATTGCCTAGCCCTTACCACTCTTCTGCCTTGGAACCAATATGCAGTATTAATTCTAAGATGGAAGGTAAGGGTTTTAAAAAAAAATATGTCTATAAAAAATGACTTTTTAAAAATCAAGGCCGAAAATTTATTAAGTACAAACCATGTGCAGGGCACTCTGCTACACATTGGCAACACAGAAATCAAAACTCAACAATCTTTGCCCTCAAGAGCTTACCTTCACCTATGGAGAAGCAATACATATCCAGACAGTAAACATAAAGTACTTTTGAGAGGTAGACAACACTGACAGCTGTGGGATCAGGAAGGGCTTTGGGTAGGGAACAACACTAGCTGTGCTTTAACGAGATGAAGAAGTGCATTGTTAGGCTTACCATTCCTGTTGGAAGTTTCCGACTGTATCTCTGGCATCTCAGACTCAGCATGTCTGAATCAGAATTCATTAGCTTCTTCCACCCAAGCACACACCTTTTCTGAACTTCCCTCTGTCTTTCAAGGGCACCTCTAGCCTTCCATTTTCTGAGGTTCCCATACATCCAGCCAGTTGTTAAATCTTGTTGATTTTTCCTCCTTACAACACCTCTCGCAGCTCTCTTTTATTCTCATCATCTACCTTCTCAGCCATTGTCTTCGTTCACTCCCTCATCACCTCTTGCACAGACTATTATAATGATCTCCTAATTGCTCACCTTGCCTCAACGATCACAGTGGCCAAAATGAAATTCCTAAAACACGGGTCTCACTGTGTTGCCTCTCTACTTGGTTATCTCTGGTAGTTCTAGGCTTAGTTGCAAATTCCTTAGGTATTTAAAACTATTAATAACCTAGCTCCAAGCTGCCTTCTGAAGGTTATTATGGATTGATATCCTTCACAAAGTATTTGGTTCAGCCAAACTGTCCTTCTAGCTTTCTCCCATACTTGAGTGACACTTCATCTTGTTGTCTCTGCATTACAGTGTCTATCCTCCCTGCCTACGATGTATTCCCTCCTCAACTCCAATTTTTAGAATTTCTAGTTTATGTCAAAATTTAGCTCAAGTGCCAGCTTCAGCAGGAGGTCTTTCCTAATCCCCTCAGAAGCTGATGTCTTTGCCATGTAATGAGAGACAGACAGACAGACAGACAGACAGAGAGGCAGAGAGAGAGGCCTACTACATTTGGAACATAATTGATGCTTAATAAATGCTTGTTGATTGATTGATTCTAGGCAAAGGGGCAGTCTATGCAAATTTACTGAGGATTAAGATTTTATTTCAAAAGATATAAGGGACAGATTCAAATTTTTAACAATAATAGCCATTCCTCAGTTGATAAGTGGACAAACAATGTGACCGGTCAGTTTTCAAAGGAAGATATGCAAGCTGTCATTAGCCATTTGGGGAGAAAAAATGCTTTAAATAAATATTAATTACAGAAATAAAAATTAAAGTAACTCTGAAGTCCCTCACATTAGCAATGTTCATAAAAAGGGAAATGACAAATACTGGAAAAACTGTGAGAAAACTGGCCCATAGAAGCATCTAATAAGAGCTGTGCAGTTTGGAGCTGGGACCCCTAAATCACTAGCCTATGCATACCTTTTGACCCAGCAATACCATTACTAGTCCTTTTTACCCTAGAGACCACAGTGAAAGAGAAAAAGAACTCACATGTACTAACCAAAACATTTATAGCAGTTCTTTTAGTGGTAGCAAAGCACTTGAAACTCATCAATTGGGGAATGGCTGAACAAATTATGAAATTATGATTGTAATAGAATTGGGTCGTGCAATAAGAAATGATGAAAGGGATGGTTTCAGTGAAACTTGGGATACTATTTATGAAATAAAGTGAAGTGAATAGAACCAGGAGAATAATTCATATGATAACTGTAAAAAGAAACAAACTTTGAAAGAACTATAATCAACACAGTGACTAGCCATGAAACCAGAGACCAGTGATAAAGCTTTGCTACTTCCCTTCCAACAGAAGTGATGCAATCAGAATGTTGAGTGGGATTTTTTTTACATGACCAATATGGGAATTTGTTTTACTTACTTATTAATATTTATTACAAAAGTTTTGGTTTTATTTTATTTTTCAATAGAGGATAGATGAGGAAGATTGAAAATTGATTTTTTTGTTTATTGAAAAAAATTAATTTAGTTAAAAAAACCTAGTCATATACAATGGGAAATGAAGTAGTGATCTGGAAAACAATAGGTAGTCCAGTTTGACTAATGGAGAATCCATGAAGTAAAGTGCAATAATATGAAATAAGACTAGAAAGATAAATTCGAGTCAGTTTGTCAACGGCTTTAGGTGCTAGACTGAGGAGTTGGTCCTTTTTTCTGTTTTTTTTTTTAACTTTTACCTTCCACATTAAAATCAATACTGATATATTCCAAGGCAGAAGAGCGATAAGGGCTAGGCAACGGGAGTTAAGTGATTTGTTCAGGTCACACAGCTAGGAAGTATCTGAAGCCAGATTTGAACCTAGGACCTCCCATTTCTAGGTCTGGCTCTCAGTCCACTGGGCCACCTAACTGTCCCCTGGTCCTTTTTTTCTAGATGAAAGAGGAACTTCCTAATTTTTGAGTAGATGAGTGACATGGTCAGATATATCTTAAGAATGACAATTTGATAATTGTGTGGATAATGGATTGCAGAGAGGGAGAGACTATAAGCAGGAAGATGAAAATTAGGAAGTTGTTGCAATAATCACATTGAGATATCGTGAAGTCTTGAATTAGGATATAAACTGGGAGAGTAGAAAGAAGGGGACAGAGAGAGATCCAAAAGAATTCTCAGTTGTGGCATTACTAATATTTACCAAGTGATTGTATATTTAGAGTAAGGAAGAGGGAAGATTCAGGCATAAATCTAAGGTTGAGAATCAGAGTAACTAGAAAAAATTTCCTTAACAGAACCGAAGAACGTTAGAGGATTGGTAGATTTTGAGAAAAACACAATACCCATTTTGGACATGTTAAGTTTGAGGTTCTGGTGGGAGATAGAGATGCCCAACAGACATGTCATGATTTAAATCTCAGAGCTCAGGAGAGAGATTAGGGCTGGATATACAGATTGTCTGTATAGAAATATTAATTGAACCAATGCAAACTGATGACCAACAGAACAGATGTGGAGAGAAAGAGAAGAATCCAGACAAACTTGAGATTAGTGGATAATAGCAGAATGATGATTTAGCAAAGAAGATTAAAAAGGAATAGACAGAGTAGAAACAAGAAAAATCAGTGTTTAAACTTTATATGAAATATTAGGTAATAGGCACTGATTCAGAGTGAAATTGGTATAACCAGGAGAAAAATGTTTTTAAGGACAACAACATTGTAAAGTAAAATACCTTTGAAGGACTTAAGAACTCTGACCAATGCAGTAACTGACCATGTCTTCAGAAGAGATGTTGAAACATGTTAAAAATGATTGATTATGTTAGGTGCAAAAACATTGTGCAGATTCCTTTTGCTTGATTATACCTAAGTGACACAAGACTTTCCCCTCCCCCCCAATTTCAGTTTTCTAATTGGGTGCTAGGTTAGAAAGGCAGGGGTGGCAATACTGATGCCTCCCCCTAAAAGGGGGCCATTGAACCACTTTTTTTTTAAATGCACAGAACAGAACAAAAGGAAGTTCATTTCAGAAGGAAACACAAACAAGCAGGATAGTTTTGGAAGTAATCTGTAGAATTATTTTATACTTAAAAAAACAGGTGGTATGTGATAAAGACTCAGAGTTTTAAATAGTTGTTTTTTTTAATATTCTGCCATTTTTCTTGGTATTTAAATTCACAAAATAAAATTGGAACCAAAAAAATATTTAATTGACTAAAGAAAACATGCAGAAAAGAGCAAGGAAAATAATAAGAAAGGTGTGTTTAAATCTGGTAGAGCTTGGAACTGGATTTAATTACTCTGTGATCTACATGAAGGGTATTTGGCAAACATTTCGCTTGATGAAATTTTATATAGCTAGAGGCCTTTGCAATAAGGATGACTTGGAAAAAAATTAGCTAAATTTTGAGGTTTCATTTAGTTATGAGATTGAAATCTCGAATTGTAGTAAAGGCAAAGATTGCTAAGTAGATCTCCAAGATGAATTCATTTTTACATGGAACTTTTAGCTTCTATTTAATTTTATCTTTTTTGACTTGACTTTCAGCCTTACAAAGAACTTGAATTCATTTCAGTTTCAAGACTGAAAGTTATGAGAATTTGGTTTGTTATCGTATTCACTCTATATATCTATAACTTTTTTATATTCAACCTGGCTGAAGACCAGGACCTCACCATCAGTGAAATTCATGATAGAGAAAGTGTGGAGTTGGGAAAATTAGTGACAGGAAGTGATGGGAATTAGGTATGTATTAATTAACATGAATGGATATGGTAAATGAATCCTTATATTTTAACTCTTTCACATGTCACATTAAAGAGAAGTTTAGTATAATAGTGATAGCTAAAATATATTTAGGCTCTAAAGAAAAATAAGAAAAATTTTCTAACAACTTTTATGTTATCTATATTAGGAAGCCTAAAACTGGAATATTAATGCTAAACATGGGAGGCCCAGAGACATTGGGAGATGTTCATGACTTCCTACTGAGGCTTTTCCTGGACAAAGACCTAATGTCACTTCCTGTACAAAAGTAAGATATTTATCTCTCTGTAGTTGTTATCTCTGTGTTTTTGAAACATTGAATAATTTCCTTTTAACCTTTAAACAAATCAATGTTTGCTAATGAAAATGTTTCTTTTATCATGATTATTTATTAGTTTTTTTCTTTTGGAATTTCTTTTGGAAAGAGATGGAAATATTGGTAGGGATGTTTTATTATATAAGCTGGAAGAAAATGACATGGGAAGAGTTCCATATAAAAAGAATGAATTATCCATTTTACTTCTTGTCTGATGCTTTCCTCCTCAGAGAGGATGTGACTTGTTTATAATAAATAGTTCCAGAAACCTAAAACCAAATTGCCATGTAAATATCAGTAATTCACTTCATATCAGTTTAAGAAACATTAAGTGTCTACTATGTGTAAGGTACTGTGCTTACACTGGCATATCTGTTCTACTTAATTCTGTGAAAGCATATTCTGCAAAACATTACAGGGAGCCACTGTTTAACAGGAGCAATATTACAAATGGATGCTCCGGTAAGGGGTTTTGTTAGTTTATGAACAAGGTTGTGAAATAATGTTGGTTGGGCCATTGTTAAGTGGGGTATACCTTTGTGTAATAGTTCCTTGCTAAACATTTAGTAAAGCTGTGGTTGCTGCTCATTTATATTGTGAATATGTAGGTTTTTAAAAGTTTGTACAAAGGGCATATTTTCCATTTTTTAGTTTTTGGTATTCTCAAGGATCAAAAGAATCAATCCCCCAAACTGATCAGTTAATCAGTATCGATAGTCAGGTATGATTTCAGGGTATGTTGACAGAATGGCCAGTACAGCCTGGATGGAGCAGATGATTGTCAGAAATATCTGGCTCTAAGGGGTACCTAGGTGGCTCAGTGGATTGCGATCCAGAGCTAAAGATGGGGGTATGTGTGGTTCTGGGTTCAAATTTGACTCAGACACTTCCTAGCTATATGACCTTGGGCAAGTGTCTTAACCCTTTTACCACTCTTCTGCTTTGGAATCAATCAGTACACAATATTGATTCTGAGACAGAAAGTAAGTGTTAAAGAAAAAGGAAAAAGAAATATCTGGCTCTGCTTTACTTCTCTGGGCTAAAAAAAAAGCTAACTTTTTGAAGTGATCTGGCTAATTGGATTTTTCAACTATATCTGGTCAGTCTCTTTTTTTTTTTTTGGTTTGTTTGCTTTCTTTCTTGGGTGACAAATGTTTCTCAGCCTGCTAAGATGGAGTAAAGTCAACTTACCTGAATGTTGAATGATTTAGCAAACTGGCCCCATTCATCGCCAAGCGTCGCACACCCAAAATTCAGGAGCAGTACCGTAAGATTGGAGGTGGTTCACCAATCAAAATGTGGACTGCCAAGCAAGGAGAAGGCATGGTAAAGCTTCTGGATGAGATTTCTCCACATACAGGTACCATTTTAATGAAATATATTTAAAATATTTATATCAGGAAGCTTAAAAATTGAATAACAAATTGAGTGTGTGTATGTGTGTGTGTGGAGGTGTAGGGGTAGGGTAATTACCACACATGTAAATACAGATCTTATAATGTGTCTTGGCTCTGGAGAGAGGATTGAAGGCCTGAACCCTGTTCTCTGAAGTTAATGCATATCCTTTAATATATCTTTTTCTCTTTGAATTCCTACATTATTATTTTTTTAAGTGCCTGGATTTTTGTTTTTAGAAGGAATTCAGAGGCTATATCAAAATAAGCTGTCTCATAGGGAAAAATTCCAGCTTCTATAAATAGTGGATTCTTTGTAAAGGCAATAAATTTCCTTTGTAAAAAATAAATAGGATCTGTGTTAACAGTTGCTTTCTTATTTAACCCACTACCTTTTCCTTCCAAGTACACTACTAAAAATTCATGTTTAGAGCCAAGTTACTTTAGTAACATTTTCATTTATTTATTTATTTGTTTGTTTTTGAAGATTTTATTTAATTAGTCAATTTAGAACATTATTGGTTACAAGAATCATATTCTTTCCCTCCCCTTCCCCCACCCTTCCCATAGCCGATGCACAGTTCCACTGGGTTTTACATGTATCCTTGATCAAAACCTATCTCCATGTTGTTGATATTTGCACTAGGATGTTCATTTAGGGTCTGTATTCCCAACCATATCCCCTCGACCCATGTAATCAAGCATTTCTGTGTTTCTTCTGTGTTTCTACTCCCACAGTTTTCCTCTGAATGTGGATAGTGTTCTTTCTTGTAGATCCCTCCAAGTTGTTCAGGATCACTGCATTGCCACTAATGGAGAAGTCCATTACTTTTGATTGTACCACAATGTATCAGTCTCTGTGTACAATGTTCTCCTGGTTCTGCTCCTCTCGCTCTGCATCACTTCCTGGAGGTTGTTCCAGTCTCCATGGAACTCCTCCACTTTATTATTCCTTTGAGCACAATAGTATTCCATCACCAACATATACCACAATTTGCTCAGCCATTCCCCAATTGATGGGCATCCCCTCATTTTCCAGTTTTTTGCTACCACAAAGAGCACAGCTATGAATATTTTTGTACAAGACTTTTTGTCCATTATCTCTTTGGGGTACAGACCCAGCAGTGCTATGGCTGGATCAAAGGGCAAACAGTATTTTATCACCCTTTGGGCATAGTTCCAAATTGCCCTCCAGAATGGTTGGATCAGTTCACAACTCCATCAGCAGTGAATTAATGTCCCTACTTTGCCACATCCCCTCCGGCATTCATTACTTTCCATAGCCGTCATGTTAGCCAATCTGCTAGGTGTGAGGTGATAACTTTGGTAACATTTAAACCATGACCGTTGCTAGTGAACTAGTACTTCTAGAATTAGGTGATTAGGTGAATTAAAGCATTAATTAAGTTGTAATTGTACATGAAAACTCTGTATGGAGAATGCATATCTCGTATGTGCCCTGTAATTGCTTACCTGGGCCCTTTAATATTGGCACAGATGTATATATAGAGGACAATAGACATTTCATCAAGTCATGAATAGGAAGTAAATGCATCAGACACAGGTCAAAGATAAATGCATTTTAGTAAGGGAGGGCAAAAATAATTTCATAATGAGAGATTCTTGCCATGCAAGATTGGGTTGAGGAAAAAGGTCAATTCTTCTTGCATCAACCTGAGAAGGCATTGGTCAGCTTCATCAGCCATGACACTTTGAGAAACTGTTTTTTTTCCCATTGTGTCCAGAGGAGTGGACCCTGGCATATCAGCTAACTTGGAAAATTGTTTTTCTGGATATTAGGTGTGTTTCTTGGCTTCAGCTGTAGCTCAAGGGCATTTCTTACACAGTTCTGTTTCACATGCCACAATGCATCTTCTTAAATGTTGGGTGAGGGAGGTTTGGCTGACCTCCACTCACACCTAGTAGATTGGGAAGGAACTCTGCAGTCATTAACAGTTTATCACTGATAAAAGGTTTAACACAAATTAGATCTGTAATTACTAAACTGTCTTTAGAGGAAAGTAGAAGCATAAAATGCCATTTTTATCTGTTTATGCGTTACTATAGCACCCATCACCATAATAGGCTCAAACAAAGTTGTCAGGTATGAGCAAAGAGGTCAGGCTAGAATATAGATGAGAGAGAGAAAGGCCTTCTCCCTTACCCTGAGGGCAAAATGATTAGACATCCCAGATTAGACAGGACAATCTTAGATTTTAATTTTCTGTTCTTTATTAGTGTCCCAGAAAATGCCCTGCATTATAGTCACCTAATCTGGGATGGCTAATCATTTTAACTTATGTGCATTAATGTACAGAAAAAATTACAGCCTTGCAGATTAGAGGATTATGTCAGTATTATTGGCTCTTTTGGGGAAAATTATACCCTGGTTGAGGATCATGCTAGCATCACAATAATTACTGTAAAGATGTTTGGAAAATACTATAAAATATCACTTATTATCTCTAAATCCTTATTTTTGGTCCAATTTAGCTTTTTGATGTAGATGGAGGTAAGAGGTTGTTTTTATACTGATGAATCACAAAGCCGTGAAGTGAATTGCTAGTCACAAAACAAGTTGTTAATGGAATTAGGAAAACTTAGTACAGTTTTATCTAGACCAGAAGTGAAGCTTTTTGGGTCTGGTGGAGTAGGAAAAACATTGAACCGGAGAGTCAAAACGTCAGAGTTTGAGTTAAGTTTTGCCCCTACTAGGTATGTGATCTTGGGTAATTCACTTAACATCTTCTGAGCTTCAATCTTGTTTCCTCATCTGTGAAATGAAGATAATGAGATTTTTATCACTTACCTCCTGAGGTTTTTTGGAAGAATAAATAAGATTATAAATAAGAAAAGAGTTTATAACCATACAGGGCTCTATAAATGCAATGTATTGATGATGATGATGATGATGATCACATAAGCCTATAATGCCTAATGAATGGAAACTGCTTTAAAATCCTAGGAGAAAGGTAGTATATTCCTTGTACATTTGGGGAATGGGAATTTGGAAAATTTCAACAGTGTAGAGAAATCCTGGTAAATAACTATGTCCACCAGTATTACTTATATAATCTTGGAGATTTTCCTGGGATACTGAGCATTTCAGTGTCTTGGTCATGGTCCTAAGGCTGTTCTGTACCTGCAGGGCAGGACCTGCCCAGATCTCCATGGCTGGCCATCTGTCTTCACTATTGTGCTGCCTATGTATCTCATACATAATTGGTGTTTAATGAATATTTGTTGAATTGCATTGAATTATACAATGTATATGCTAGGTGTGATAATAATAGTGATAGGATCATCTTAGCATTGTTTAAGGTGAGTAAAATAGGCTCTTAAGTTGTATCACTTCATTCTGAGCAAAACTTCTAGAGGGAGCTTAAAAAATATTGTCAATGATTATGAAGCCTTAAGTGATAGCTTGAAGA
The DNA here is from genome assembly GCF_027887165.1 of Monodelphis domestica. Lineage (NCBI taxonomy): Eukaryota > Metazoa > Chordata > Mammalia > Didelphimorphia > Didelphidae > Monodelphis > Monodelphis domestica. The sequence continues at coordinate 434,000,225 of NC_077229.1, read as the reverse complement.
CTAAAGAAGCACAAGTTGTGCTTTCCTCACTGTTGCCCAAAGAAAGGAAGAGATGCAGAAGAGGAAATTAATTTGGGAAGTGATAGCTATCTAAAAAGGTTACTGAAGATTTCATTTGGATAGTGACTTAAATATAGGGTTGATAGACTTCTCACTAAAGTTGGAGGACACCTAACAAAATTTGGTACAAATGTATTTTCCAGGTAACTTGCAAATCTAATCAAAAGACCTTTAAACTAAAAATGATGAAGAAGACTACTTCTGTATATTCCCCAAGTTAGATGCTATACAGAGTAGCCAGAAAGAATAAAGAGCAAATAGTAGCTAAGACATCTAGAAATTAGTAGGAAATAAAATACTAGAAAGGAGATAATAATAAAATCCATGGCCTCTAGTACCTCTATTATAAATTTATGCCTAAAGTTTAGGTAATAGTCAAGGGGATCTAGAGGTAGGGTAGCTAGTTGGCTCAGTAGATTGAGAGCCAAGCCTACAGATGGGAGGTCCTGGGTTCAAATGTGGCCTCAGACACTTCCTAGCTGTGTGACCCTGGGAGTCTTGTAACCCCAGTTGCCGAGCCACTTACTGCTCATCTGCCTTGGAACTGATACTTAGTTTAATATCATTTCTAAGAAGGTAAGGGTTGTTTTTTTTTTTTAAGGGACTAGGGATCTAATGAGGCAAATTGACCCCTTACATGTCACTTATCAGACTTGATGGGGTGAATAGTCCATGATTGGGATTTTGCTCTGAATAAAGTTGTACTTTATCCAAAAGAAACAGTGTAGGTAAAAGGCAGATGGGGAGGCATTGTATATTAAGATGGTCTATTCCTATGAAGAACCAGAATGGGGAAATGTGTTGGAGAGTATTTAGATAAAGACCAAAAGAGGAAGAAATCAAAGTAGTTCTGACTTTGGAGTAAGCTATATACCACTTAGAAAAAAGTCATTAAGGAACTTGAGAAGCAGTTTACAAATATGACACAGAGACATGATGAAATAGTGAGGGGAGATTTCAGTTATCCATACAACTGCTAGAGCTGTCTCTCTCTGCCAGAAGTAAGGAACATTTATTTAATGATTATATCATTCTTTAAAATGTAGATGAATAAACATGGGGAAGTTCTGTTCTGGATCTGATTCTCACTAACAGTATAGGACTGATTATTAGTGTGAAAATGATGGGAACCTTGGTGAAAGTGACCACTCCTTTTTAGAATTTGTGATAGAGAAAGAGGAAATCTGGGCATTATTTGACATACCCTAGATTTTGGCAAAGGAGGTTTCAGAGACTTAGTAGAAAAAAATAGTTAAGATCATATGGAGTAGAATGCTTCAGAGGAATCATAGAGTCAACGCCCAGTAGAGATGGGAGATATTCAAGAATGAAATTATGAATACATAAGGGGAAATAATTCCCTTGAGGAATAAAGATGGAATTTATCTAAAGAGACTGGTGTTCACAGGTAATTCACCAACCACTTTAGACTAAAAAAAAATGTATAGAAGATTGAAGCAAGACCAAATGAAAGAAGATGAATATAAAAACATGGTGTGGTCCTATAAAAATGGTTTGACAAGAAGTGTTTAAGTGTCAGGCACTATGCTAAAAAGTAGCAGTTTGAATAGGGGAGACAACTTGCAAACAACTATGTATATGCAAGATTTATAGAGGGTAAATGGACATAATCTCAGAAGGAAGGCACTAGCATTGAAAAGGTCTGGGAAATGCTTCTTCCAGAAAGTAGGATTTGAGCTGAGGTTGAAGAAAGCCAGAGGTGGACATGAGAAAGAAAAAGCATCCCAGTTATGGAGTGGGGATAACTAGTAAAAAGGAATGGAGTAGGATAATAGAGCATCAAGGAACAACCAAGATGTTTTTTTCACTGGATCATGTGGAGGGAGTAAAGTGTAAGAAAACTGGAAAGACAGGAAGGGACCAAGTTATGAAGGATTTCAAAAGCCAACTGAGGATTTTATATTTGATCTTGGAGGTATTAAGGCATTACTGTAGTTTGTTGAGTAGGGGAATGACATAGCCATTCTTGCACTTTAAAAGACCACTTTGACAGTGGAGTGCAGGACAGACTAGAGAGGGGAGAGAGGGGCAGCAACTGTGTCAGAAGAGAGAAGGGGATGTACCTGAAAAACTTTTGCAAAGAAGGAAGAAATGACAGGATTTGACAGCAGATTAGCTATGTGGTGTCAGTGAGAGTGAGGAGTCAAGGTTATTGTTGGGTGATTGGGAGGGAAATGGTTCCCTCATTAATTGAAAAATTAATATCAGGAGGATTTGAAGGGAAATATGATAAGTTCTCCAGATGGGCTGCTTTCTGGTGAGGGAAACTGAAGACCACAAAAAGGACTAAAGAGTTTTGTTTGTTTGCTTCTTTTTGTTTTTATTTTGCTTTTAGCTATATTGGAAGAAATAGAGATCAAAAAAGAGATGGGACCTTTACTTGGGTTGTTTGGGTGATGATAAACTGACAATAGAGAAAAGAAAGAGCTTCTTAGTTTTTTATTTTTGTTTTCTTTGCAAAAGAATACACTAGAAATGATAGACTACATAATAGAGAGTTAACCTATAATGTAAGAAGAGAGATAGTAAGAGGGCAACTAGTTATTCTTGTTTGATGAATTTAAGTTACCTGACATAGATAAATATGCTTGAGTCCTGAAAAATCAGCAGATGGGTTGTGTTAATAAACACTTTATAATTATGATCTCATTTGATCCTTACAACCCTGGGTGCTATTATTATCCCCATTTTATAGATGAGGAAACAGGCAAACAGAGGAGCTAATAGTGGTTAGGAGAAGATGAATTAGATTAGAAATGACAGAAGGCTGACATTTGATGATTGGCTGAAGAAAGTAGGAATGTTTACTCTAGGGCAGAGAAGAAAAAGTCAGGGGAGACCTGATAGTTGTCCTGAAGGACTGCTTCAAGTCACTCTTTGAAGGACTGTCATGTGAAGGAGTGATTAGACTTGTTCTCTTTGATTCCAGAGTAAGCAGTGGGTACAAGTTGCAAAGAGGCACATTTAGCCTCAATTTCAGGAAAACTTCCTAGCAATTAGAGCTGTCCAAAACTGGAATGGCCTTCTGAAAGAGGATGTGGTTTTCTCTATCCTAAGAAGCCTTTAAGCAAAGGCTGAATGACATCTTATTGGGTATGTGATTACAAGGATTGCTTCCATGTCTGGGTTGGATTAGATGGCCATTGAATATATCTTTCCAACTCTCAAATTCTATCATTCTAAAGTGCTTAATGGAAAGGTGTTACTGCTTCCATGTATAATAGTAAAATTAGGACTGTTTCTTAGAGTTTAATAAAGTTTATTAAATTATTTAGATAGGTAAAAGATGAGAAATAGGTAGAAAGATAGAGTAAAGTAGCCTAATCTAGCTTCCATGTGACGAGTTCAGCATGACCTCCAGCAGCAGCTTTCTTGGCAGGACACCAGAGACAGAGCAAATACTTCCCCATTTGCCCCTTTTATCCTCTCTTTTACATCCAGTTCAAATTCAGTCATGTCCAGTTCAAGTTTAGAATCACGTAGCCTACTGGGACATAGGGGCACAGGGATGCAGGAATGTAGGCATTTTACATATATACATACATACAAAAAAATTCATTTTACATATATGATTATATTTGAGTTCTCCTGTATAGCAAGATTACAAGGTAAAAAAAATTAGTGCTTTATGGAAATATTCCAAAGCTAATTTCTTTTTCCTTTTAAAAACATTCTACTAAATTATGAAGATGATATTTTTTAAAGTAATACTTTCTAAGCTCCCAGGAAATTTTGGAGTTTAGTGTTTCAGTTTAATTTGGGACAAGTTTTAGTGGTTTGTATGAAGTTTTATGAGTTACTATATAAAGAACAGACTATAAACAGAAAGTCAGCTCTTTATGGTGAGAGATGTATCCAATATGAAGAATACTAACTAGTACCAATTTTTAAAGTATATATATATTCCTACTATTAATAGTTAATAGCTGATAACTACCATAGGTATCTTTAGACTTAACCTAAATCTTTAGAATAAAATGTATGCATATCATTAGTAGGTCAACAGACAAATGAATGAAAAAGCATTTATTATGTGTTAAGTGCTGGGGGTACAAATGGAAAGCAGAGACAGTCTCTGCACTTAAGGATCTCATATTCTAATAGATGAGACATATACACATATATATGTATATATAATATGTAACAATTATATTTATGTGTGTGATATATAGTTTTATTATGTAAAAAATCCAGTTTCTTTATTTGCTTTTATTTCCTAGTCATAATTATATTCACAATAGTTTGAAGGTTGGATTTTTTCTTGGCACTTAATTGATATTATATTTTGTAGTTACATATTCATTAACATTTGTGAATTTTCTAACATTTTCTTCCCACTTCCCACTTCCCTTAGAAATATTAAGCCATGTTGTTCAGGATCTGTAAATATATTTGATTAACACTCACTATGATTTTCTTAGAGTAACCCAATCTAGGAGATTTTGGAGTCACTTTTTCAAAAATGGGTTTTCATGAGCTATCTTTAAATTGATGGCTCAGGAAGCATTATCTATTCTTTCCAGGGAATTTGGCCCTCTCTAACTTCAATATGTGGTTACCCACCCTGTCTTTATCTTTCAGTGCAGCTTCCACACCTCATTTAGCCTGCATCATTTGGGGAACTCCCTGATCTCAGATATTTGGTTGACAATTTTCAGATGCCAGGCAGGTGAAAAGAAAATGTTAGCAAATGGTTAATGATCTGCAACATTCTTAGACTTTACAATGTCAAACTGATCATTGTATTGTCTCAAAACAGATTAAAAAGCAAATCCCCCATAAATCTGGGCTATAACATTTCAAATTATCTAGAGTAACAGAAAAATAGGGACTTAATGTTATTTTTAAAGGACAGTTAGCACTTTCCTCATTAACTATGTGGTATCAGAACAATCATTCATTTGTATTTCATCTTACAGTGCACTTTCTCCTGGCATAACTGAATAGTAGCTCACTGTGGCTTCTGACTGAAAAAAAATTATTGCAGCTTATATTAACCAAAGAATTTCTTGGTGATAAGACACATTGCATTCTCTCATTTCATCCATACAACTACCTTATGAAGTTGGTTGTACAAATATAATCATTTTATAGGTAAGAAAGCTTGGGTTCATAGAAAGTAAGTTACTTAGGTCTGGTCATTACTGTTAGTCATTTATTAACTGAGGCCCTAGACTTGAACCCGGGCACTCTCTGCTATACCCAGCTTTCTGTTAGATACATACAACTGACCAGAGCCCCTTAAAATGATTTATTTTATTTATACTCTTTTTCCAGCTCATCACTAGAGTGATATTGGACATGATCCATTCCTTCAGTGCAATGGATGACTCTTGAAAATTCTGCATGTACCCAGGGTTTTAGAAGATTTTTGATTAAGCAAGACAAGATTATTGTTTCCCAAGGTCTCACTTTAATGCTCACTGTTGTAATCCAATTACTTCTTGCTTCGTTTTTGAAATTTTTTTTTTTGGTTAACCACTTGAAAAGAAATCTTTTTAATAATGTATTCCTTGAAATTGGCACATATAAGTTTAACAGGAGCACTAAGAAAGTTTTATTTGTATTCTAGTAGAAAAGAATGAGGAAGAAGGGGGCAAAAATGGGTAGTAAAAAAGGGATGTTGGAGAGAGAATAAAAAGAGATAATAAAGTGCCAAGAATATTGACTTCAGACATCACAGTCATTGATATCAAGCCATTGGTACTGGGACATATCACCTTACCACAGTGGGAATATATTTCTTTGCTTTTTACATTGTAACAATGATTCTTTTTTTAAAATTTAAACAATTTTTTACATTTTAATTGTTTATTTAAACATTTTTCCATGTTTATATGATTCATTTTTTCTTTCCTTCCCCTATACCCTCTACCTTCCCAGAGCCCACCAGCAATTCCATTGGATTATACAAATGTTATCATTTTATACCTATTTCCATATTGGATTTATTTTGCCATTTTTTTTTGCAATAGAACAATCTTTTAAAACCAAAACCCCAAATCATACATCCATATAAACAATTGATAAGTTATAAGTCATATATTTTTCTTCTCTGTTTCTACTCCCATGGTTCTTTCTCTCAATCTGGATAGAATTCTTTCTCATAAGTCCCTCGGGATTGTCCTGGATCACTGTAGTGCTACTAGTAGAAAAATCCATTACATTGGCTTGTTCCACAATGTTTCCATTTCTGTGTATAATGTTCTCTTGGTTCTGCTCATTTCACTCTGCATCAGTTCTAGAGGTTCTTCCAGTTCACATGGAATTCCTCCAGTCATCATTCCTTATAGCACAATAGTATTTCATCTTAGATACCACAATTTGTTCAGCCATTCCCCAATCGATGGATACCCCCTCCCTTTCCAATTGTTTGCCACCACAAAGAGCATAGTTATGAATATTTTTGTACCACCCTTTTTTGTTATCTCTTTGGGTTAGAAACTCAGTAGTAGTAGTATTGCTGGATCAAAGGGCATGCAATCTTTTAAAGCCCTTTGGGCATAATTCTGAATGCAACAATGATTCTAATCATTTATTATCAGTGGACATTGACCAAGGAATTTGACATCTTATTTTTGTGTTTATATAAACTGATCTATGTTTCTAGGAGGAGATAGCTCTTGAATTGTCTCAGCTAATATCAGGCAAGCAATTAAAATTTAGATTTAAACAGCTATTCTTAAAATTAATTTTATTCCCAGAAAGTACAAATCAATTAACTAGATAAATACTGGGGAATATTTTAATACCTTAGAAAGTTCAGCATCACAAAAGTCATATTAATCTTTTAAAATTATGATAATTGCATTCTGGATAGAGTAATATGAAAAAATCTACAAAAATGATTTTTTTTCTTTTTCCTCTCCCTTTGTACATCTTAATAGCTCCTCACAAATACTACATTGGATTTCGGTATGTCCATCCTTTAACAGAAGAAGCAATTGAAGAGATGGAGGAAGATGGTCTTGATAGGGCTATTGCTTTCACACAGTATCCACAATACAGCTGCTCTACCACAGGTGAGGGCATCTCTTTTAATATGGCATATTAAATATTTCTCAATCAAAATAATATGAGGTACCCTGTGAGCCAGAATTCTAAAGGTAAGGATAAATAATTTAAGATTTGAATGGCAAATCCAACTTGACTCCTTTAAAGAGTTTAGGTCAGTCTGTTTGAAATCTCATGGTTCATCTTTCACTTGAGTTATTGCTTGGTCTGTTGAGAATTACAAGTGGTGAACAGAAAGTAGTAACTGAGAGTATTCCAATGCAACTCTATACTGAAGTAGTAATGAACCTAAAGCCACTTTCAACAGTTGTTAATAAACCCCACTTTTTTGATTTCCTTACATTTTCTACTTTGTAGATGAGACAAAAAAACATAGTCATTTAAATAACTTTTCAAGGCAAAGATGTCTACATTTGGCATTGTTCTTGATTTTGGAAAGTAATGTAGCTTCATGTTGCCCAGGCTTGTGACTATGGTGACAGAGATTGATTTGGAAATCTCTAACTCACTAATTGTTGATGAGTTTTGTCTCTTCCATAGCCATTAACCACATGGACAGTGAAAGCTTGCATCTTGCTTCATAGTCTTGTGATCAGCTGGTTGGTTTTTGCTGCTAAACTACTACTAGATATGAAAACCTAAATTTCTTCCCTGTCTTAGACTCTAGCTGCCATTGCATTTGAACTATCTGTCTAAAGCACTAACCATTAAAAAAATACCTGATTCCTCAGAAACAAATGTTTGATAAACAATTGGGTTGAATTTTTAATTTCTTTGGAAAATTTCCCTAATGGAACATCATTGGTAAATAGCTCAAATCTCATAGGGGAGTTATCTATACCATGCTCATTCACTCAATAAAAATATACATTTCTCTAAGAAAACTCAATATGTAAAAATCATCCAGACTTATAAAGCAAGTAAATTTAGGGACTGGTTATTTAAATTATGATTCCTTTTACAGATTTCCCTTAAATAGCTAGATGTTTTTTAGTGCATGTGCAAAAATTTAATATTTTTATAGTATATTTATCACATGAAGCATGCCTGTACTTCTAAGATGTGTGGTGCTCAAGAGGTACATTAATTCTCTTGGGCCATTTGAGTATTGTTCATTCATATTATCTTTTTAAATGTTCCTCGTTGTGGCAGAACCACAATTTCTTAATTCCTAATGTATTGATCAAAAGCAGCTCTCTCATTGTCTTCACCTTCTCAAATAGTTCTTTTGGTCCACTAAATGGTGCTGATCTAAAAGAGCTACTAACCCACACCTATATGTTTGGTTTGAGGTGTACTTGTAATAACTGCCAGATGATATTTCAGGTGTTCCTTACACTGAATTCATTAGTTTAAATTAGGTAATTTTGTTTAATTGTACCCCGCTTTTGTGTATTAAGCTTACTTTTTGTGGGTTACTTTCTGACCTGAGTAAATTTTAATTAAAATATGACACTGCCATGTCTAGCATTTTAAATTGGATACCTTTCCTTTTCTTGTAGTTCTTTTATTTAGAATAATCAATAAATTGGTGATGTGAGACATCTTAAGGTCACAACACAAGGATCACATCAGAGTTGGGGGCGAGATTCTGAAGTCATTCATTCAGTCATGTGTTTAACCCTTGGCCCTGTTGCCTATCCACTTAGACCAGCGGTTCTCAACCTCTCAATTTGTAGCAATGAGAATACATAATGCATATCAGGTATTTACATTCCGAATCATAACTAGCAAAACTACAGTTTTGAAGTAGCCACCAAAAATATATTTTGGTTTGGGGTCACTGCAATATGAGGAACTGTATTGCGGGGTCACGGCATTAGAATGGTTGAGAACCGCTGCCTTAGACTAAGGAAGAATCATTTGAAACTACAGCCTTACAATTTGAGGGTAGGGGGAGGAATTCTAACACAAGCTTGATGCCAATGCATAAAATATATGAACTACTTCATGTAGGGTACTTGTACAAGAATTGGACTGTTTGACTTATTCCAGGGTTCAGTGTTTCTTTTTTTTTCTTCTTCTTATCTTCTCTTTTAGTAAATTGACTTTCAGAAACACTAGAATGCTTTCTCAGAAAATGATGATTTCAGGAAAATAACTAAACCCTAACAATGGTCTTTTTCACTGGGAGAGACCACAAGTATGAACGTCTACTGTAGATGATACAAGTCTGTTGTAATTGAGCATTTTTATTTATCTTCATTTCCATGTTGTTTAATTTAGGTGCATTTTAAAGTATTTAAATGATTATAATTATATCAGTTTGGTATAGAACTATACATTACTGGCCCTACAAACCCCTTATTTGTTTTTATTATGAAAATGCATTTATTAAGCACCTACCTATATGTTTTAGGCAGTAGCTTAAATGCTATTTATCGATACTATAATAAAGTTGGGAAGAAACCAAAGATGAAGTGGAGTACTATTGACAGATGGCCTACTCATCCTCTCTTCATTCAGGTAAAGTGGAAGATTGCTAGCATTGTTTGTAGCTTTAGTTGTTGGTATTAAAAAAGTTTTTATCCCTACTTGCTTTGTGTAAGCTTCTCTTTGAGTTTTAACTCTCTAAGTTATGCTATTTTGGATGTTTTGCACATTAGCTTAGCTTTTTTGGTGTTAATCTGTGGAGAAATTTATATACTGAAATGTTCAGACTTTTTAATCTTAAAAAACTTAAGTCACAAATACATATATTTATTTATTAGATTGTGAATAGCTCTAGGGTAGGGACTATATTTTGCCTTTCTTTTATCTCCAGTGCTTAGCACAGTACTGGGAACACAGTGGGTACTTAATAAATGTTTATTAACTGACTAATTTATTTAGTGATGTCTCATTGGTGTGGAACTTCATCCTCTTTGAGCAGCATGGCCTATATATATATATATATATATATATTTATTTATTTATATATACACACACACACATATATATATACACACTATATATATATGTATGTATATATGTATAGATAAATCATTAAATAGAAAGCCTTAAGAAAATTACATTAAATTATATTTTAATAATTTTTTGTCTAAAGAACATAACATGATAAAGCATATATGTGTTGGTAATTCAGTTAGAGAGAATTATTTCCTTGTTTTCATTCTGTTACAGATTAGATTTCTGACAGTAATAAGATTTATTTAAGACAATGTCTTCGAATCCTTTTTGGGTTTGCATAGTTTGCTTAATTTTATTTGCATATAATGCTGTTGATAATGATTACTGGACATCATACAAGGGTGTTCTCTTTTCTTCCATAAATGAAAGCTATTGCTTTTTTAAAAGTTTACTAGCTTTTGGGAGAATGTCCATTTAATATTTTCAAGACTTCCTATTTAAAATCTATAACCGCTAGGTGGTGCTCAGCATCACTGTGAATTTGGGTTAAGCTCCTTAGAGAGTCAGTCTATAATATCCCCTTAGGTCATGTTGTAGGTGATGTAATAGATTAATATAATAATATTTCATATCTAGAAACTAGCGCATAATGACCATTTTAAGAAGTGACTTGAAAGGAATGAACCTGATTTTTGTCACAGAGACTTTTTTGTTCCCCTGTCTTCCTGACTATGTGCAGAGGGTTTTGTTGTGTTCAGCTTGAACATGAACCCGAACCCTGGCTGTCTCCTCTGCCTTTGCTCTGGAGAGGCTTGTGAGTTTGAAAGTAGGGGTGTTTCAGGTCAATACTGACATGTGGTAGCAAAGCTGAAGAGAGATCTGCTCAGCATCTGCTTGCTCCCAGTCATCTTGTGAGTAATTAGATTTGCATTAAAATTCAGCTCTTTGAAAAGGGGGGAAGTAGAAAGAGGGAAAAGTCTCTTGATTGAGGAAGTCTCTGTTCAGAAAATGAAAGGGAGTTTCAGAGTCATTTAGCTGCCTTACTCCACAGTGTGATTGAAGACTAAGGACAACCTTTTCTCTTTCTTTGTGCAATTGGATTGCATATAGAAAATGCTGCCAAAGGGATTTTTTAGGTGATTGGAGTGGCACTTGTATTTATCTGTTGCTCTTTAATTTTTGAGCTTGTCATAGATAATCTTAAAACATGATAAAACTGTATTTATCACTTGCTGTTTCATAAGTGGCATAAAGGAGATTGTTTTGAAATTCTAGTTCCTAATACACTCCAGTCTTAGTAGTAAAATTATTCAGCAGAAGAGAAAAAAAAACCACAACTCAACAAGCTGAATGAATAAAAAAGGCATCATGCAAACATATGCTGGAAAAAATCAAAACTCATTTTCTTGTTTTGCATGTACTGAATTGGTTTTTACTCAGAAAATAACAAAATACAATAATAATTTTACTAGCTTCCCTAATAATATAGTTTAATCTGTTGGAGCCAATAGTATCAATGCCAGTTTGAGGCATCAAGCAGAATTTTGCCAAGGACCTCCTCCCTAGCCCTCTAATCACAGACAGAGCTTACCTGGGCTACCTGAATCCTAAAGATCAAAGGGGGATTTTCTGTTCTACTGCTTTGTCAGGTTCTGCTTTATGATATAACTTTTTAAAGGAGGTAATTGAGTCTTGAGCCATGGGCAGATATATCAATTACACAAATGTATACTGTTTTGGCAAATTGGCATTTCCAGCTTAAAAGATGGGACAAATAAATGATAAAAGAATATTGTTGTTAAAGTGAATAAGAAAGGTATACTTTCTTATTGAAAATTGGAATGGTGAACAGAACTTTAGGATTGAAGTCAGGAGGCTGATACTGTGGCCTTGGTTCTGATTCGATGACCTTGTATCAGTTGGCAGATTTCTCTGTACCTTATTTTCCTCTGATGTTTGTGATGGGATTGATACTAACTTCTTATTAAGAGATTGACTTTTTGTCTTGAAAGATGTCATAAAAATAGAACAGCATTTTCTTATGTTTTCCTACCCTTATTTCCATCTAATGTATTTTAGTTTAATGTGATGTGCCTGAAAGCCAAACTAAGGAAGTTTTAGAAAGACCTAGTAAGCTGTTTTCCTGCTAACTGTGCAAATGAGTGATCTTAAAACAACTTCTCTTTCCCATATGTGTTTCCTCTCCATCTGGAAGTGTGCCCTATGCCTCCCAAGGGGAAGGAGACACAGAACATACATTTTCAGTGAGCCATTAGCAAGCTTTAGAAGTTTCCCATCAAATTCCCCTGGCCCCTAAAACTGTTGTTATCCATTTTGAAGATGAACTAGAGGAGGAAATACTGTACCTTGGACTTTCAAGAAAATAAACTTTTTTGTTGTTGTTTTAATGTTATCCTGAGAATGTTCTTGTATAATTTACTTATTTCCAAAGTTTGCTTCCTTCTTCTGACTTTCCTACCCATTTCTTTTTAAATTTGTATTTGCATAGTGCTTTGTAGATCACATACAAAGAGAACTGGACCAGTTTCCACCAGAGAAGAGAGGAGATGTGGTCATTCTTTTCTCTGCACACTCACTACCAATGTCTGTAAGTAATAAAATAATTTTTTTTGGAAGATCAAGGGGAAGTTTATAGATAATATTGTCTCCTTTTTGTGATCAGGAATTATTGCCTCCATTTTATAAATTTATAAAATCAATTTATCCTTAGAAGCCCCTATATTTTTAGGCAAAGAATGATACCCAAAGCAATCTTATCTGTTGGTGCTAAATTAAATTCTTTTTCAGTGTCAGCAACTAGATTGGTTAATGTGCATCATCCATGACTAGGTATATTCCTTTTATGTACTCATATATGATAAAAGCACCATTCATTGAAAATTAGAAGTCCAAGTCAAGGAGATTGGAAAAAAGGAACAAATTCCATTGCCTTTAACTCTTTGTTGAGAGGCAGTTGAACTTCAGGTTAGAGTTCTGGGACTTGTCAGCAAAACTGGACTGGTTAAAGCTGAATGACAGAGCCTAAAATGGAGCCATTTGATTACTCTTCCTTCACTCTCAGATTTATTTAAGGAGTTATTTGTTATTCACAAAGTCATCAGTGTCATCCTTTTAGAGTTTCCTCTTGTGATTTTCATCAGAGACATACTGTCTAGTTGATTCTTTGTTTATCAGAACATCTTTTTTGAGGAAATAGTATATCTAAATAAACCTTTTAGAAAAAAGAAGTTGAACTTAAATAAATGAACTTCCTAAGAAAAAAGCATCAGGACCAGATGGATTTATAAGTGAGTCTACCAAACATTTAAGATCAACTTATTCCAATATTAAATAAATTATTTGAAATAATAGGTAAAGAAACTTCTCTTATGAAACAAATATGGTGCTGATGCTTAAACCAGAAAGAGCAAAAACAGAGAAAGAAAATTACGGACCAGTTTCATTAATGAATATGAATATAGAAATAGAAAATAGGAATATAGGAATATAATACTGGCTAAGAGACTATGGACAATATATCACAAAGATTATACATTGTGACCAAACAGGATTCATACCAGGAATGTATGGATGTATTTTTATATTTATATTTATTTATATTTTATAATTTTAGTTATATGTTGGGGAGCTAAAACTCCATATTTGTTACTTTTAGAATATTCCATCAGTCTTTATATTTAAAAAGTAACCAATATAATTTTTTCTTCTTAAAATATTAATGAAGATTCAATTTACATATTTTCTTGCTTTCTAGAAAGTCATGTTTGCCCTAAAAACATTTTGCATGGAAAATTATTAATATAACTGATTGTTCTACTAACAAAAGTAACAGAAATTTTAGGATCATATCAATAGATGCAGAAAAAAACTTTTGACAAAAAACAACACTCATTTCTATTAAAAACATTTGAGGGGGCATCTAGGTAGCTCAGTGGATTGAGAACCAGGCCCAGAGATGGGAGGTCCTGGGTTCAAATTTGACTTCACACACTTCCTAGCTATGTGACTCTGGACAAATCACTTGACCCCCATTGCCTAGCCCTTACCACTCTTCTCACTTGGAACCAATACAGAATATTGATTCTAAGATGATAAAAAAGCATCTAAAACCCTATCGAGCATTATTTGTAATGAGAATAAGCTTGAAGCCTCCCCAATAAGATCAGGAGTGAAACAAGGATGTCCATTATCACCAGTGTTATTCAGTATTATATTAGAAATGCTAGCAAGAGCAAAAAGAGAACAAAAAGAAATTGAAAGAATCGAAATGGGCAAAGAGGAAATAAAACTATCTTCTTTCTGCAGATGATATAATGGTAAAAGTCTAGAGATTCAACTATAAAATTAGTTGAAACTATCAATAATTTTAGCAAAGTGGCAGGATATAAAATAAATCCACATAAATCATCAGCATTTCTATTGATTACTAAGAAAGCCCTGCAAGAAGAGATAGAGATACCCCATTTAAAATAACTGTTGATGGATTGCAAAGTGAATGTTCAAAACAAAAGAAGTCTGTAGCTAAAGAACAAAACTGGGATATGAGCAAAATACAAATACAAGCACCTATGATCCAATTATGCCAACAAAATGAAAACACAAAACTAAGGGTCATGATCAAAGCAGGTAATGAAATCTAAATAAAATACCTGGGAGTATACATGCTAAAAAAAACCCCAAGAACTACATGAACATAATTATAAAATACTTTACATAAAAAGTCAGATTTAAATAATTTAAAAAATGCTAATTTTTCATGGTTGGGCAGAACCAATATAATAAAAAGTACAATCCTCCCTAAACTTATCTACTTATTCAGTGCCATCCCAGTTGTCACCAAAAATATTTTATTGAGCTAGAAAAAATAATAACAAATTAATTTGAAAGAACAAAAGGTCAAGAATATTGAAGGAGTTAATGGAGAGAAAAAGTAAAAGATTTTTAATTGTATTATAAAACAGTAATTATCAAAACTATCTCATACTGGTTAAGAAATAGGAAGGTTGGTCAGTAGAACAGAACCGACACACAACAAACAGTAAAGATTCAAACTTTTGGGGTAAGAATTTAGTATTTGGTAAAAATTGTTGAGGAAACTAGAAAGCAGTCCAATAGAAACTATGTATAGACCAATATATCACACAGTTTACCAAGATAAGATCAAAATGGATACATGACCAAGACATAAAGAGAGATATCATAAGCAAACTTGAAGAATGTGAACCATATTTCCTATCAGGTTTGTGATTAAGGGAAGAATTTTTGAATAAGCAAGAAAGAGAACATTGTAAGATATCAAATGGATAATTTTGATTACATTGAAATAAAAAGAGTTTATGCAAATAAAACGAATATAGCCAAAAAGGAAAGCAGAAAATTCAATGATAAATTTTATGGAAAGTTTATAGACAATTTTTATAACTAGATAGAGGTCTCATATCTCAAATATATAAAGAACTTGGTCAAATTTGTAAGAATGAGACATTCCTCAATTGATAAATGATTAAAAGATATGAAAAGAGAAATGCACAACAACTCTGATATATCCTCTCATACTTATCACATTTACTAAAATGATAAAGGGCAAAATGACAAATGTTGGGAGTGACATGGAAAAACAGGGACACTAGTTCACTGATGGTGAAACTGCGAACTGATCCAATCATTTTGGAGAGTAGTCTGGAATTATGCCCAAAGAGTTATAATATTTTTGATGTATCTTTTTACCTAGCTATACCATTAGTAAGCCTGTTTCTCAAGATGATCAGGTAAAAGGGGGGGGGGAACCCTATACATCCTAAAATATTTATAGCAACTCTCCTTGTGGTATCACAGAACTGGAAATTGAGGGGATTATCCTTCAATTGAGGAATAGCTAAACAAGTTGTGGCTTAGTTTTGAAAAAACATGGAAAGCCCTAGGTGAAATTATGAAGAGTGAAATGAACAGAACCAAGAGGACAGTGTGTAGCAATAGAAATTTTGTTTGAAGAATGATTTGTGCATGTCTACCTTTAGAGTAAGACCTGATAAAAAGCATGCATGACATCATTTTATACATACATGAATATGCACATATGTATAGTCACAATACACACACACACACACACACACATATTTTTTTTTTTTTTGCTGTCAAATGATGCTTTCCCTAATGTGGGGAGGGAAAGAATGAGATACTCGGGAACTTTACCTAACAAACAAACAATAAATAAAAACACAACATATATTTAAAAAGCACATGCTTCTGGTTTCAGAGAATCCAGTGTTCATGTCATGTTGGATTTTAAATAATTAAGATAGTTGGACGATATAAAATTATCTATGACAAGCAAATTTCATGCCATTAAAATGCCATTAAAACCAGTTGGAAAGGAGACCTGACACAGAGATTATCTAACTCAAATTTCATTATCTCACATGTGTAGCTAGTGTTAAAATATAATCACTTTGCTTCGTGCTCTTCAATATTTTGCTCCTATAACTTCTCACCTTGGAATGGCACAGATCATGTACTAGTTACCAGTTTCTTCCATTTGTTTTTGAATGATTTCAGTCATGTTTTCCTCTCTTTGTGACCCCATTTGGGGTTTCCTTGGCAAAGATACTGGAGGGTTTACCACTTCCTTCTCCAGCTCATTTGACAGGGGAGGACATGGAGGCAATGGGGTTATAAGTGATTTACTTAGGATCACAGTAAAGAAGTATCTGAGGCCAGATTTGAACTCAGGAAGATACGTCTTCCAGAAACTAGGCCCAGTGCTCTATCTACTGTGCCACCTAGGTGTCCCTAGTTTTTCCCCAAGGGGAGTGAAAAAAATCTCTTTAAAGCAGACATACATAGTAATATGACTTCTGTGATAAAGATGAATGGTTTTTGCCCACTGTCCATTGTTAGATTTAAAATAGTTTGGAGCGTTAAATTGTTGTAGATAAGAGAGTGGGAGCCATAAACTGTTAGATTTAAAATAGTTTGGAGCGTTAAATTGTTGTAGATAAGAGAGTGGGAGCCATAAACTGTGATAATTAAAATGTTTGGGAGTAAGGGAGATATATATAACAATTATGACCTCTGAAATATGTTTTCTACTGTGTCTTGGGTTTATATAAATATAAGATGTTCGCCAGGGAATATATTCCCAATTTATGAATATGCCCAAGCCAACTGGGTTTTATAGAGAAATTTAAAGGGCCTCAAGCCAATAAGGCCTAGACCTCAGTCCTAAGAGATAAATCAGTCAGTTGGTTTTATCACTCACCCAAGATCTCTCTAGGTAAGGCTTCTCATGCCAACCTCAGGCTCCACCTTCAAGAGAGCCTCCTTTCAAGAAATGTTTCCAGAGAATTCTCCTCCTGACTCCTCCTGAGTTCTCCTTCCACAGCCTCCTTCAAACCTCTCCAGGAACTCTCCCTCCAGGACCTCTCCTCTCAGACCTCCTTCAGAGCAAAACCTCCTTAGAGCAAAACCTCCTCTTCCTCAGTCCTCAGACCCCGCTATTTTTAAGCAAACACTCTAAGTTCCCTCCCCTCAGTTCTCACATCTACCAATCACTGTCCATGTCTCCCCTGTGCCAATGGTGGCTCTAGCTTAACCCAGGACTGCCCAGAGGTCTGTTTCCTTTGCACATGTCTGTTGAAGGTCATATTCTCAAATAATTAAATCTTGATCTTTGCTGCAGCCCTTCCTAAATCCTGTTACTCTGAGTAGGGTGGAGATTGTAGTTTCCAAGACCTGGTTCTGTCATTCCAAGTATCTCTATTGTATCAATTCTAAAATCAATCATGACTCAAAGAACTTCCTGTTCTATGCTTAAGCATAGGTCAAAGCCCTTTCCATTGTTTAGCAAAAGGTTTCTGTCCTAAAGTAGTCTTAAGTAGGGAGGAGAAGGATCCTCCCATGCCAAGGAGTTTCACATTCCAATAGAGTTCTTACTATCAGTAGGAAATTTTTTCAAGTATGCAATTTCCCAATGGGGAAATTTCCAACATTCATAAGTCTAAGAAATTTTAAGGTTTACAATCCCCCCCTGATGATCATGGGAGACCAGTCTCCCCATTGATCAAACAACATAATCAATTTTGTAATTCTGAATTCAATTCTAACTATAGATATACACCATATTCAATTTTCTAAGAGAATTAGAATAGTGAGAGAGGAAATAGAAAAGAAAGGAAAGCAAAACCAATGTTTTGCTAGGCGCATTGACTGAAAGCCAAATTAGGGGTAGTCTCTTTTGGCATAAATGTGTACAATTACAATAAATGTCCAATCAAAGTTCAGTTCAATCAATCATATCCAAAGTTCATTCTTGATCTTCTTGATGAAGTGTAGGTTTTCGGCATCTTTCTGCAACAGTTCATTCTCTGGATATAAAAGTTTCAAGCTTCTTTCTTGAAGATCTTTTCTTGAACAGAATCAAATCTTGAATTTTTACAAAAGTACAATCTTAAACAAAATTCAAAATTCTTGGATTTTTATAAAAATACAATCTTAAACAAAAAAAATTCAAAAATTCTTAGAATTTAAATTAAAATACAATCCCCCCTGAAGTAAGTATTAAAAAATATCAAGTTTAGCTCAGAATGCAATGTTCAGTTATGGAGGTGTATGTGTCAATTATCAAAAGAATAGAAAAATAATCAAAAACATAAGAAAAATTCAAAATAGGCCTTGTATAGGTCCAGTTTAAAGTAATTTCTATCCCATAAGTATGTAGGACAGAATGCAGTAATATTTCACTTAGCCATTTGTAGCCAAGACTACAGGAAGTTGCCATAATATAAGAAGAAAAGAATTAGAATTCTATTTTGATGGGGAAATGTCATTCCCTCGTCTGATTTTTTTTTTCATTCTCAGGGATATAGGGAGCCAGCATGATAGTCAAGCTTTGTACTTGTTTGAGTACTTCGTAAAGAGTGTAGATACAAGGAAGTCCTACGACTTAAACATAAGTTAAGCGTCGCAACCTCGAGTCTCACTTTAATATTTCTTGTGTGCTCTATTGGCACTATTCAGGTTTAGTCTGTGCTCCTTGTTTTTATCCCTTTTCCTGGAATCAGACACAAACATTAATCATAGTCCTATAATATTTTATCAATAAATGGCAGGTTCCCATAGTTTAAAGCTTTTAGGTATATATTGATATTATAGCAAGAATATATATTAACTTCTATTAATGCAGGAAAAAATATAAATATTAATTATGTGTACCTTCAGTACAAAAAATGAGAAAAAAATCAAATATTCTGATCGAAAAAGAAAAGAAAAGAAATAATAAAATTAAGAAAAAAATCAGTAATTCAATGTGTTCTTAAAAAAACAGCATCCATTTGTCTATGGATTATTATCTCCAATTCATATGATAAGATATAGTCACAATTCATATGATAGGATAGAGTCAATCAGTCTCAGCAGAAGATGCTTTCTTCACATGTGAGCAGTGAATCCAAGAGTCTCTTTCTCCAATCTTTATAGATGTTGGAGTAGTTAATAATATTTGGAATGGTCCTTCCCATGAAGGTTGAGTTGCTCCAGTTCGCTTGAAATTCTTGATATAAACTTTATCTCCTGGGTTCAGGTCATTTCTGACCTTAATGAAGTTAGGTTGAGTTTTAAAAGCTAGTCATATCAAACAGGAGGAAAGGTAAACAAGGGCTTTTAATGAGAGTTCATTATTAGCGAGTCATCCTAGGTTGAGAGCTGGAAGGGCGTTCAGAGGCCATCTTACTCAATCTTGTCCATATTTCACAGTTCAGAAAACAGAAGCCATGAGAGATCAGCTCATTTGCCCAAGGTCACCCAGGCAGTAGATGGCAGAGTCAGGATTTGAATCTAGGTTTTCTGACTTCAAATCTAGTTCTCCCCTACTCCTTTGTTTCCTCACTTAATTGTAGTTCTGATGTTTAGTGTCATTTTTCTTGAAACAACAACTGATGGAGACATAGTAAAAAGAAGAGTTAGCCCATTAATGGATACATGACTTTGGACAAGTCACTTTACTTTTTTAGGTCTTAGTTTTCCCTTTTGTAGAATAAAGCGGTTAGATTGGGTGTTCTCGGAAGGCTCTTTAAGTCTTAGATACTCATAGCCATGGAAAGAATCGTGGCTGTCACTTTGAAAAGAGAAAAGGACTAGAAGGTGTTTATCAGCTAATAATAATTTCATTGGGTTTATAAAAATATGTTGATGTGTCCTAAAGTTTCTTTTTGGTGTCTG
This sequence comes from Monodelphis domestica, assembly GCF_027887165.1. Lineage (NCBI taxonomy): Eukaryota > Metazoa > Chordata > Mammalia > Didelphimorphia > Didelphidae > Monodelphis > Monodelphis domestica. The sequence continues at coordinate 433,980,044 of NC_077229.1, read as the reverse complement.
TTTTACTTTGTAGCAATTTTTATGTTTCATTTTTAAACAAAGGAAAAATTGCTTGTATTTCATTTTTTAAATGGTCTTAGCTGAACAGTCCTGTATCATAGGTACTGAAAGCCAAACAGGCATTTCACTTGGCTTGTTGACATGTTGGTAACATGGTTCATATGGCACTAAAGCAATAATGGATGCAAAAAAAGAATAAAACGGGTAACAGAGAAGAGTCTGGATAGAATCTGTTGAAGTCCATTTCACTAGCTTAGAACTCAGCTTTCTGTCCTAAAAGCCTGGCATCAATACCTAAAAGATGGCATATTGTCCCTTTCAAACGTCTAATAAACCCCTCCACCCTGGGGTTGTTTTTTCTTTTGTTTAAGTTGCCAGACTTGATATAAAGGCTGGGGGAAGGGGAACTGGGCTCAGGGAGGCTGGGGTGACTTTTTATGGGTCTTTACTGCCACCTGCTGGTCAAAAGCAAGGCACCCTGTGCTGCTTCCTTGCTCTCACCTTCAGTTTAGGACAAGTGGGGCCATGGAGATAATAAGATCCTCATATGAAAGTCTTTTTACTGAACAATGAACAACAGGGTTAGGAGCTCATTCTGATTTTTTGGAGTTGGACCCCCTACATAGAGGTGTAAAACATAAGTACAAGATGGTCCTCGTTCCTGAGTTTATAATCTAGGCCTTTTGTATCCTTTTCTCCTCTATTTTATTCACTTTATTGCATCTCCTTTTATTTATTCTGTCACTATCGGCTCTAGGCTTTCTTCTGAGTAAATTAGTATCTTAATTCTCATTTAATAGTCTCTTTTCATGCTCCTTCTTGCCTCATGTAGTATATTTGTTGGACATTCATATATTTTTACACCAAACTGATCCTTTCTGTCTGTCTTTTCTATACAATGTACTTTTTTCTCACATATATGACAGGTGAATTTGGTAATAATTCTGATAATGATAGAATTTTGATTATTAGAACACTTATGTAATTTTAGAGGACAGACACCAAATCCAGTTTCTCCTTAACTGTACTTTGGCGGTCCCCCTGACTACCTTGCCTGGCAGTTCCTCATGTGATTGGAGCCTGAGAGCATAATCTTTCTTGACCACAGGCAGTCAATCGAGGTGATCCTTATCCACAAGAGGTGGGAGCGACGGTCCAAACAGTAATGGAGAAGCTGGGGTACTCCAACTCTTACCGACTTGCCTGGCAGTCCAAGGTATGTGTCAGAATCCAAGAAGTCATTTCTCTAACTAAATGCTAAAACGTTGAGCATGATATCATATGCTATCAGCACTTAGGTAGGCTTGATGATTTTGAAGTCTGGATACGGGCCACAGAAACACAAATCACTGTAGAGCCGAATAGGGGGGAAGGGAAAAGAAAGGGATCCGAAAATAATATGGTGGTTGATTTAAAGAGATTCATTATTGTAGCAAAAATTTCATTAAACACTTAGCAAATATTTATTTTAGGAAAGATACTCTGAGAGGATTCTTAGAAAAAAATGGTCTCTGCCATCAGGGAAGCACAGGAAGCAAATATAACCTGTGGAGAAATGAATACATGAGTAAGTGGAAAGACATTTGCTAAGTATGTGCTAAACACTGATCTAAGTGCTGCAGGGCACAAAGTGGTGAGGCAGTACTTACTCTCAAGAAAGTCATGTTCTGGTTAGGAGGAGGTAACACATGGAGGAAGAAATGTCGGGGGCATGAGATCCTAGACCTAGAGCTGAAAGGGGCCTCAGGGGCCCTCTAGTCTAAGCTTATTAGGCAGAAAACGGAGGCAGCTGGTGGCTGGGCCTGCAGACAGGAAGACCTGAGCTGAGATGCAGCCTCAATGGGACTTTGTCACCTAACCTTTCTCTGCCTCTATAAAATGGCGATACTAGTAGTATCTATTTGACAGAGTTGTTGGGGGGATCAAACAAGATAATATTTGTGAAGTGCTGATTAGCACAGTGCCTGGTACATAGTAAACACTTAATAAATGCTTGCTCCCTTCCTCTTATTGCTTCAAACAAATAGTAAGCATAAAATGTAGGATTTGAACCCAAGTCCTCTGAGTCCTAGGGCTCTTTTCACTGTACTAGCTGAGTAAGGACTAGTTAACAGTACTTAATAGAGGCTTGTTGAATTGAATTTTTGTACAAAAACAAAACAAAAATCCTTAAATTAATGAATCTTACCACTTCTGGTTTATCAGTTCCTTGTTTCCATCTTCCTCCTCCCACCTTCAGTTATCAGTGCCTCCATGGTGAATATTTAGATTTCAAAATGATAAGTTCTATGTAAGGCCCATCAGGGGATGTTTATGTTGTCATTAATATTTTATTTTCATAGGTTGGTCCAATGCCGTGGTTGGGTCCACAGACAGATGAAACTATCAAGGGACTTTGTGAGAGGGGCAGAAAGAATATCCTTTTAGTTCCAATAGCATTTACCAGCGATCATATTGAAACCTTGTATGAACTAGACATTGAGTATTCTCAAAAATTAGCAAATGAGGTAAGATACTTTTAATTTCATCACTGAAGAGAATTGCTATGTACATGTGTATTTCTAACTTCCCAAGTATGATGGCACATTTGTTTATATGAAAAAGATCACTATCTTCAGAGGTTTGAGTGATTTTTATGTAGAAGATAGAATAAACTTACTTTTCTTGACCCCTAGAAGACAGAAATAGAATCTTCCAGGAGGAAAAAAGAATTTTGGAGTAACTAAAGGTGTTAAAAACCGAGATGAACTGTATTAGATAGTGAGTTTCCCTTAATGGAAGGTGTTCAGGCAGAAGCACTGTGACCTCTCATTAGTGCCATTTTATTTATTTTTATTTTAATAACAAATATCCACATACTTTTTCCAAAGTTGTATGATCCCATTTGTCTCCCTTCCTTCTCTCCTCCCTCCCAGAGTTGACAAACAATTCAGTCTGGGTTTTACTTGTTTATCATGCAAAACATATTTCCATATTATTCATTTTTATAAGTGAATAATCTTATAGAAACCAACCCCCAAAACATATACCCAAATAAACAAGTGACAAATCATGTTTTCACTTGCATTTTTACTCTAACAGCTCTTTTTCAGGAAGTAGAGAGCATTCTTTTCAGAAGTCCTCAGAATTGTTCTGGATCATTATATTGCTATTAGTAACAAAGTCAATCACATTGGATCATTCCACCATATTTCAGTTACTGGGTACAGTGTTCTCCTGGTTCTGCTTATTTTACTGTGCATCAGTTCATGTAGATCTTAACAGCTCTTTCTGAAATCATCCTGTTCATCATTCCATATAGCACATTAGTGACGTTTTATAGAGAATTCATGATTCAGTTAGAGATTGTCAGACTGGATGACCTCTGGTGACTTCTGGAGACTTCTTAAAAAAATTATATATATACGGTTTATTATTTTGAGGAAAGACCCTTTTATTCATTTATTTATTTGTTTGTTTGTTTGTTTATTTTGGAGGCTTCTTCCAAGAAGCCTTATGATTCTATGACTCCATCTGAATCCCAATAATTCAGAATCGATAGTGATTTTAATTAAGATTGGGTTAATATCTACCCCACTTCTTTATGAAATCTCTTCTTCATACAGTAATTTCATAGTGTGAAAAATATTGAAGGGGGAAATGTTTAAAAATAATTAAGAATATTTTAAAGTATCATTTAGAATCATTAACAAATGAAAAATATTTATTCATTAAAGCAGGTGGCTTAATGATCACTATTAGATAACACCTTTTAGCTTAGTTTGAATAATCTATACTATGTGAAACTGCCCTGTTTTTCAAGTCAGTAATTCAGACTTTTCATTAATCCTGTCCAGTGTCTTTCCATTAATCTGAATTAGTCAGGTTTTAGTTATACTGTAATTCCTTTTCTCCTTGATACAGGCACTTAATTTGGGTTTTTTATAAAATGGGCTTTTTCTGCTATGTGTTAAAAGGCACAAGGTTTTTAAAATTGCATGTTTTTTCTGAAGTATGAGAATAAACATAGAATCATGTGCTAGTAATTTTCTTCACTCTTATGTACTGACTTAATTAGCTATTTGCCACTGTGTTGTGATCAATCTGATTATTGAAATAACAAATACCATCGTTAGCATCTTGTAAGATGGATGTGAATTGTCATTCATTATGGAGAAAAACTATAGTTCAGCTATGTTATGAATTAAATGAGCTTTTGTGGGAAACCTAACCACCATTTATAATTATAACATTTTAGCCTATGGGAAAATGCATTATGCATTTATGGAGAGAGGGGACTATGGCAATGGGAACACATAGCCTTCTACTGTGGTCACTAGCCATCCCTTACACAGTGGCTTCTTGCTTTTAAGGAATTCCACGTGGAATGTCTGTTCCTGGTATGGTACTGAATGGGACAGCCTCTGTGTAAGGTAGACGCTGTGTATACAGAATGCTCATATGTTGAAGGGTGCCTGGACTATGTATTACTAGTTCTGTTGGAAGGCTTTGAAGGAAACTTGTAATTAGCCAAAATGACGTTTGTAGATAATTTTTTTCTTGTTTAACCATACCATCCCTGTCCACTATTACTAATGCAGTTTATACCAAGAATTTATTTGAGAATTTTTTTCCATATTGAGTGATATTTCACATCCATCTTATATTGGTATTTGTTATTTTAGTAATCAGATTGATCACATCAGTAGCAATTGGCTAATTAAGTTAGTCCATAAAAGGGAACAAAGAAACCGTCTCACCACCATTTATAATATTGTTTGTATGGTAATATGTGTTATCAGTTTCAAGCTACTGAAAAATGAATTTTTAAGGACATAATCTCTCTTTAAATTGAGGACTATCTGTAGCATTGACTGCTATGAATTCTAGCAATTCTCCGTTCCCCTCCAACCTACTGATGCTAGAGCTAATTAATGGTGATAGAAAGGTAGGTCACCAAAGGGAAAAAGAAGAGAGTCAGGTGTTCTAAAAGCTCTTTCACGAATTGGATGATTAGCTTCCAAATAAACAGCAGTCACTGTACTGTTGTTTTGAGGGTAGATCAACCAAATTTGTTAAATATTATATAAATACCTCTGTTTTGCAAGAATATCTACCCAGAAAAACCCACTCAACTCTGAATTGTATTGGGTTTAGGTCTAGAAAAACACTATATAATTAGAAAATTTGCTCATTCATTTTGATACTTTAAGGAAACGATGGTTCAATCTGAATCAGTGGTACTCAGTTTTATGACATATTTATAATTAGTTAGCCAAAAAATATGGTTCTTTTTTTCATTGTTGTGATATAGAAATGGGCAATCTTGAAACAATATGAAAAAGGTTAATATGAAGGAGACATGTTTTGGGAACCATTGTCTATCATTACTGAAAATTAGATTTTATATTGGCTCTGAAGAGCCACTCTCCAGGGTGCTGCTGCATATTATAGTATGACACCAGTATTTTCTGGAATAGGGAAGCAAGTTAATTGACACTGGAAACCAAAATGGAAATGGCAAGTTGTTCTTTTTTTTTCCTGACTTGTGAATATTTTCAGAATTCTTCCTGTCATCTAGTATTGTTTCTTCTTTTCCAGTTATATTATATCCTCCCATGCCTATCTAAAAAATTATTGGCTTACAGGCCTGTTTTAGGGCTCCCAAGAGCCAGTGCAGTGTGGTAACTAGATAGCCAACCTCAAAGCCAGGAAGCCTTGGGTTCAAATATTACCACTGACACATACTAACTATGGGCAAGTCACTTAGCCCCTTGGAGCTTTAGACAGCCCTTTAAGATTTGAAGTTTCAGAAAAGGCATGAAACTGTATATTCTTAACAAAAACAACAAAAACCTTACCTTCTCTCTTAGAATCAATACTAAATATTGGCTCCAAGGCAGAAGAGTAGTACAGGCTAGGCAATGGGAGTTAAGTGACTTGCCCAGGATCACACAGCTAGAAAGTGTCTGAGGCCAGATGTGAACTCAGGACTTCCCATCTGCAGGCCTTAACCTGTATATTCTTCACTCAGAATTCCCTGTGCCACTGAAATCTCAGGTCCTTTCCCTCACCCTTATTACTCATGATATAATTTTTATATACTTGATTACTTCATCTCTTATTAAGAGGACCCTCCCCAATATAGAGAATTTAAATAACACCTATAAATTGGAGAATAGGCTACAGTAGGTAATTTTAAGAAACATTTAGAAATGAACTCCCAAACCTTATCATTGTCAGACAATTCAATGAATATTTTAATAAAACCTGGGATGCCGAATGTGTATTTCATATAGATGATGAAGAAAGACCTGAAGAAGGACATGCTACTAGCAAGATGCTGTTAGAATTGTGCAGTAAAAATCTATGTCTGGTTTGTTATTTTTCTGGAGAGAAAAGAATGAAGCACAGATTTAAGTGAAGAAAGAGTCATTCTAAGGATAACTTTTAAATGGATTAGAAATATATAATGCTTGGGAGGGATAAGAATAGCAAGGAGAAATTGAAAAGGCATTTATATTAGTAGAAATGAACATCACTTTTAGTGCAGGTCTAATATTTTCAATGAACAGTTAACAGTTGCCTGTAGACACTCTTGAACCAATACTGTGGGTTGTGGTTTTGTTTGTTTGCTTGTTTTTAGTTGTAGCAGATCTTTAAAAAAAAAAAAGCTTTAAGAAATAAAAATGTATGTGTTTTTTTTCCCCCTTCTCATTTGATTCAGTGTGGAGTTGAAAACATCAGAAGAGCAGAATCTCTTAATGGAAATCCATTGTTCTCTAAGGTATCCACAATGTTGCTGCTGTCTTAGTAGAACATATAGTAGAGCAGTCCTCTGAGAAACTCGAACAGAATATTGGTTTTCTCACATATTAAAACATTTTGAGTTCCAATTAATTACAAAAAATAAAAACTGAATCTCCTATACTTAAAATGTCCTCCCTTTATCCCCAATTTTTCTATTTGTGCCTCTGTGTATTTAAGGTTAATTTATTTGGGGCATTGGTGGAGAGTATTTAATTTCTAAAAACCTTCTTTGAGCTGAGGTTTTCTAGAAAAGGAAGCTTTGTAGTCATTAGTTAATAAGATTTATGAATGCATGTTAAGAGAAACCCCCAAAACAAAAACACTGTGGTGATGATCCGGGCAAACACAAAAGGAAAAATTAACTGAGGATAGAATACTCTTTTTTAGTTTTGGCTAATCTTTGTTTCTTATCATCTGTTTTTCAGGCACTGGCTGATTTGGTTCATTCACATATCAAATCAAATGAAATGTGCTCCAAGCAGTTAACTCTAAGCTGTCCGCTCTGTGTAAATCCTGTCTGCAGGGAGACAAAATCCTTCTTCACTAATCAACAGCTGTGACACATGGTCTGAGAAGCCAGTTGGATTAGTCAGGAAAAGCACTTCCTGGGGTGACCCCACAAACACCCCAAAGACCTCACATTTGGGGGGGAAATGTTAGAAGAAATAAAGGAACTAAATTACATTGCATTATCAACAGATCGTTGAGTATGCTTTGCTTGATAGTATGTAGAGAATGATTCTAAAGATCCCTCTAGAGGGAATTCTATTTTTATGTACTTAATATGCTGTGAACATTCACATTTTATTCTTCCAAGTATAGTGATGTGCTTTAAGTATTGTGAGCTTGATAGCCAGTTGGCTGTTTGATTTAAATAATAAACAGATGGATTTTTAAAGACTTCTTGGATTCTAGAGACCCATTTGAAATACAGATTTTGGTTTCATCACCAAAGAAATTTTGCATCAGTACAGATGAGGCCATTCCATATGGGCTATAGGATGACTGAGCTTTGTTTACATTTTCATTCATCTTCGTTTCATCAAAAATGTATCTCGCTCTGAAAAACCTAAACTGAAGGTTACCCAGGGTTCTTTCCAGGGCCTACCAGTTGCATCATGTCATTGGGAGTGAGTTTTGGTGCCTGTATCCACCAGTGATCTGCCAGCAGTTTGCCAGGAAGCCGGTCTTTTCACTTTTTTGCAAATTGTTTTTTCATTAGTAATTGTGAAATGTATTGATTTTAAATCCCCTGAGATTCTGAGATCCCATTGGGTAAAGATTGCAAACAACATAAAAATATTTTGTCTATCATGAATAACTATGGAAATTCATGATGGCATGAGGAATGCTCATGGTCTTTCCTGCTGGCCTCTGGAAGTTTGTGTTCTTGAGAAATGATGTTACTGAGGAATTTTGATAATTGATTCCTTGACTTTTAATTTTTCTCCCCAAACCCCAGTGAACATCTCTGTGCAAATTCTCTTCTGTCTGGGATGAATTTTTCCATTCTACATAGATTTATTTTGAAAATTATTTTTTTGATACAAATATTTTGTAATCTTGAGGTCTCAGGTAAAAATACCTCCCCCATGCAACAATGATGTCAGATAATCAGATCTGACATGTTCTGATTTAAATGGATTAAAATTCACTGTCAATCACATACACAGAAGAATTTGTAATGATCTCTATTTTCCTTCTTTCTTTCAAAGCCTAATACTTCATGTTCTTCAAAAGAGATTTTCTCTGTTTGATTTTTTAAAAAAGTTCAGAAAATAGGAGTAATCTTCAGAGGATTTATAGATCTTCTATATTCAGGATTTGCTGGATTAATAAATATTACGACATAAGTGAAGTTTCTTTGGAGGTATATAGATGATATTGAACCAGTTTAATTCATGTTGTCTAAAGTCAAAATGATATAATAGGAGGAAATTACTGCAAGGCACGTAAAAAATGTCTCACACTTTTGTTTTTCTAGTAGTAGTCCTATCCATAACTTAGAATCAGTATTAGTTACCTTGGTGAAAAAAAAAAAGGTGGGGAGGCAGCTAGTGGCTCAGTGGATTGAGAGCCAGGCCTAGAGATGGGAGGTCCTGGGTTCAAATTTGACCTCAGACACTTCCCAACTATGTGACCCTGGGCATGTCACTTAGGTTCCATTGACTAGCCCTTACTGCTCTTCTGCCTTGGAGTCAATACTATGTATTGACTCCAAGGCAGAAGATAAGGGGCTAAAAAAAGGGGGGGGGGGGAGAAGACAAGGAGAAGCTGAATTTCAACCATTTGGCAAAAAAGAAAATAAATTGGCTTTTTTACTAGGGGAACTGTTTTTGTAGTTTAACTTGATTCTGAATAGAAGCCCATGATTAGACCCCAGTTGTTAGGATGTTATAAAGAACTATTTATTGTTGAAGGCACTTCTTTTGAGCTTCGATTTGGAATCTGGTGCTGTACTGAGTGTCACATCATACAGAACGAGTAGTATCCAACTCATTTTACCCCCTTCCCCCCCAAACTGGTCCAAGCCTTCTAGTCAGTGACTCTGGTCTGGTTGAGAGAATTTAAAGGCTGATTGAGCCTAGCCAGGTTGGCAGCACTCCAGACACTCAGGAGGGAAGCAGAGCCACCCTTAGATTCTCTGCAGCCAAGATCTGTACTTGCTTTTCCAGCCTCTGACTTTCTTTCCCGTGTCCAGTTTGTCCCTGAAGTCTACATTGAACAAGGAACTTTAGGCATTAATCTGGACCAAGATTCTTGGTGTTGACTTGGAACCAGGCCAGCTTCCAGTACTAAGGCACTGGGGCGACATTTATTTGGATCTTTGCCCATAGCACTGGGTCCTTTTTACAGGCTAACCCTGATGGCTGTTGAATTACTACATGCTCGGTCCAGTGTTTGGTAGGACCGAATTATTCATCGGCCTTTTTGGGCCAATAATAGCTAGACTGAGAAGTGTTTGCTTGGTTGTCAACCTCAGGATTACAAATGTCTGCCTTGGGTAATTAGCGCTAAAATACTGCCGGCTCTCCCCAGACTAAGCTCCCGTGGAGTACCGACTTCAAAATGATGAAGCAACTGCTTCTAAAGTTTGAAAGAGCTTTGGCTCGGCCAGATTAGCGTACGCTTCAGAACCTCCTTCTGTACTATTCCTTGGGGATGCAACCCCTTAGAGATTATACAGCCCCACTGCCACCGTCCACCTGTCTATTACTTCTTGTAAGTCCTCACTTTATAACATTTGAGGAAAAGTCTGCTTTGAAAGTCTTTTATGCTTTCCCCCGGACGGGGTATTTGCTAAATAAGACCTTCCGGCTTCCTGTTGCTGTTCATTAAGGAGTTAATTAATAATCATTTTCTCTGATAACTTCCATGTACCTGTCGGTGTACAGCACTAACATAAGTTAGACGTTTCACTAACTCCCAGAATGCCATTGTCCTGCCCTTTTCCCAGATGCCTCGTAGGCTGTCCCGCAGCAGCATTGTGATGGTGAAGGGACAAGAAAGAAAGAACGGTTGGTGCCATGTTGCCAAAGCTTTGGCTCAGAAGGGACACTGTACAGAAAGCACTGGAACAGCATATTCTCTTTACAGACATATTTTTTATTTTGTTTTTAAAGCCCTACTTTCTGTTTTAGTAACTAAGACAGTAGGACAAAGGCAAGGCACATGGGCTGAGGACTTGCCCAGGGACACACAGATAGGAAGTGCCTGAGGCCCGATTTGAATCCAAGTCTTTCCACTTCCAGGCCTGGTGCCACCTAACTGCCCTTAGGAGTCATTGATATATAATGAAAAGTAGGACATAGTGTTTCATGAAAGTTGTCACCTCTCAAATACATATTTTCCTTCTCTTTTTTTTTCTGAATAAATTTGCTGATTTAATGTGAGATAAGACAGATAGGCCAAGGCTACCATTTTGGAAGTGAGGTGGGAAGGGAGCAGAACTAAACCAGTCATGTGATCCAGGAGCCTACGATCAAAACTATTTTCATGACAGTATTAAATTTTAATTTCTAATAGGATAAATGGCAATAGATGTAATCCACCTAAGAAAAGCTCTTTTGGGGTGAGGGTCCTCAATTTTTCTTAACTCATACCTTCTTCTTAGAATTGATACTAAGTATTGGTTTGAAGGCAGAAGAGCAGTGAGGGCTAGGCAGTTGGGGCTAAGTGACTTTACCAGGGACACACAGCCAGGAAGGGTCTGAAATCACATTTGAATCCAGGACTTTCTATCTCCAGATCTGACTCTCTCCACTGAGCCACCTAGCTGCTTTCCTCAGTCAGTTTTAAGACTGGAAAGAAAGTCTTGAGACAAAGAAGTTTGAGAACTATTGTTCTAGACAATATAGGTCGCTTTGATATATATAGTTTTTTTACAAATTTGTGTGTGGCGTTCAAGAAACCATAACTGAAATGCAGCCAGCTGCAGATGTATTTAGATATGCAGAACCTGACATTTAAAATGTGTGAAGAATTATTCAGCCAAGAGGAGAGGAAGACCAGAATGAATGCCAGTGAGTAGGGGCAGGTTGAGACCCTCATCCATCCCAGAGTTCAAAATAACCACATGGCCCCTGCAGGCAAGGGAAGCTCTTCTCCATTCTGCTCTTCCCTCCTCCCAAGGGTGGTTGCTTTGGCAGAAAGCCAGATTACTAAGGATAAGCTGCAGCTGGGGACAGGGAAAAATTAGGGGCTGTACCTTAAAATTGAGGACATCTGGTAGTCTTAACAACCAAAATATGTTTGTGTGTGCACATGAATGTTCATGTTAAGAGAATCCTCAGCGTTAGTAGATTGTTACAGGTATTCAAAGCCAGGATCAGTTTGGCATCATTGTTTCTGTGGATCTTGTATTCAACTAATTTTCCTTGAAAGTGCTTCCTGAAAAGCCCTGACCCTGCAGATGCATGATGGTAGCTGGGGGAAAGAGCTGAGCCAATTTAAGAGCCTAAAAACAGAATTTAAATTTAATGATGGCTTCAGAGACTCCCAATGAAAATTAATTTCTCAGTTCTCATCAGAAAGATATGAACTCAGAACATTTTGAACTATTAAACAATGACTTATTTTCTGTTTTTATTCACATGATATCTGCACATTTAAAAGGTAATTTTTTTGGGGGGGGGTTTATAGAGATTTTAATTAATAATACAACGAGTAATCAAAGAAAGAGAGAGACAGTAAGAAAGGAATAAGTATGAAGGGCCTCAAAGCCAACATGGCCTAGACCTGAGTTTTAAAAGAGAAATCAGTCAGTTTTTTTATAACTCATCATAAGATCTGTCTAAGTAAGGATTTCTAATGACACCAGACCAGCAGCATCTCAGCTGCTTTCACCAGCTCCCTCCTCCATCTGAATGTTTCAGAAGCAGTCTCCTCAGAATGAGTTTAAAAGGTAATTTTAAACGCACTATCTACACTTTGAAAACACAACTCTAAAGCTTTACTGTAATTATCTTGTAGATGAGAAAACTTTAGAGCTCATCAGGATTCTAAATATCCAAACCAACAGAAATGAAGTGACTTGCCCAAGATTGTATAACAAGTGTTAGTTGTAGAACTATAATTAAACCCCATTTCTCCTGTCTGCTCTTCTCCACTACTGCAAAATTCCAGTCTAGGAAATGTTTTAGTGCATTTCTGTGTACATATTTCAATCATTTCATAAAATAAGTTTAAGTGGACAGATTTTGTCATGAACCAGAATTCTGCTTTAGCCAGGGCCATTAAAAAGTCGTATTTAACAATAAGTCTCTAAATCCTAATTATTATTACATTGTTAATGTTGAACTTGAATGTTCTTTCTTACCGAGTATTGCTAGTTAAATAAAAACAATTGTTCTTGACACTTTTTTTAATGCATTAAGTTTTTCTTTCTGACTTGTACATATGAGAGCATATGTACTCTAACATTTCCCCCTATTTGATTGCTTTGAGTGTTGCTTTTCTTAAGATATCTTGGAAATATCATAGTTTTTAATCTAGAATCATCGGTCTCCATTTTAATATAAAGCTATTGGCTGAATGAATTCTATCAGTTGTCACTGAAATGGATGTTAGAATCAAAAACATTTTTTTGGGGGGAAGAAACTTCATGTTTAGTCTGAGATAGTTATTTAAAAAAAAAAAGAAATTACAGAAAGGCTGCTTTTCATTTGTTGCCTACCACTCCCTTAGTGACAATTGCCATTTGAGGCTTTCCTTTCCAGATATACAGCATATTTTCTTACAACGGCAAATATACCAGCTGATCCAAAAGGCCCTATGATCTGAGGACATATAGGCCTTCCTATCGCAGACATCCAAGTGAAATCTGAGGAAAAGAGTTCAACTTTTACGACACTAAAAACTAGGACTAGATATGCAGATTCGTGCAGCGTTCTAAGATTTTAGCTCTCCTTTTGTTGGGTTCAGTCAAATATTTTTTAAATTCCTGAAGTCCTGATGATCAGTGAATATTGACATCTGACCTCTTTTTTGTAGTTTTCACAAATATATGAATATCTATATATTCATATTTATATTTTCCCCCAAAGTACTCTCCTAGTGACCCACTGCAATGGAGAGGTTGCCCTGGGTTCTTAAAGACTGTGCCGGTGAATAGGAAGCTCTGGCAGGTCCCTAGTGGTGGACAGTATGCCCTCTGAGGCTTTGCCCAGCCCAGTTTTTGGAGAGGCTCATCCCCAGAGGAAGGTGGGAGGGGGAAGTCGCCTGAGCTGTGGAGGGATTGTGGCCTCGTTTGGCAGAGGGAGCACCCACATTAAAGAGATTCCCAATCTTTGAAGAGTAAGGGAAGATGCCTCATTGGCCCAGTTAATAGAAAAGCCAGAAGAGGAGCGCCATACCTTCATTTGTTCCCCTTCCCCCCAAAGCATTAGCCACCCATAAATGAGCCTGCTAGGAAGCCCCGGAAAGAAAATACGCCTGCCTTCTCACGGGCACCTCCCACTACGGGGTCCGGAGGAAAGGAGTCCACTCCGCAGCGCGGGAGGACGTCGCACCACGTGACAGACACCATTTGGGGTTGGTCTGGTTGGGGGTTTTTCCAAGCCGCAAAGGTACTGCTCTCAATGTTTACTTCATTGGTGCCATTTCCACGATAACAATTCTGGCAGAGGCAAAGGCAAACCTTGTGATTTACAGGATTGCCCGAGGAAAGGAGGCACAGAACTGACCAGGGCGATGGCACTTGGGCTCCTTTCTGAATGCAGCCCATTGTTCTGACGATCATCACAACGTCTTTCTCCTCAGAGCCGCATCATCGGATCCCTCTGCCTCCCATTTCACGGTTTCTGTTTTTCCTGAAGCAAAGCCTCCCCCCCCCCCCCCCAGGCTGCCGTCCATAGACAAGCATTCTCTTATTCCTTGTGTCAGTTGGATGGTGGCATATTTTTACTAAAATATAGAAACGCACACTTGCAACTTCTAGCAGACCCCAAGGCCCTTTCTGCCCCCCCCCGCCCCCCCGCTATTTCTCGAGTCAATTCATAGTGTATATAGCTTTTTCTTTTGTCTCCAAGTCACAATTACCCTTTGCTACAATCCTTTCATCCTTAAGAGATCTTTTCTAGAGCCTCTAAAGGGCAAGTACCAAGTTGAGCCATGGGGTATCCAAAAGAAGGGACGACACCACCAACTACATTAAAGAAAATCTTTTCCTTACATCGTAGAATCAGTACTGTATATTGGCTCCAAGACAGGAGAGCAGGAAGGACTAGGCAATGAAGATTAAATGACTTGCCCAGGGTCACACAGCTAGGAAGTATCTGAGGTCACACTTGAACCCGGGACTTCCTTTCTCTAGGACTGGCTTTCAATCCACTGAGCTACCTAACTGCCCCACCACCGCTACGTTTTTGAGAGCTGGTTGTCTCTCTGGGAGCATCAAAGACATCCTGTTGGACCTGTTTAGGATACGCTGTAGCTTCTCAAAACTATATATGGAAGCTTGGTTACTGTTACACAGTTAGAAATAAATAAATGGATGCCCCACTCTAAGGATATGTTCATTGGAAGGCTTCTTCTAACTGTTATTTCTGTCTGCATTAGCACCATCTGGACCAAATTATTCCCAGATCAGGTTTCACTGACAGCTGACTGGTTTGCCATCAAATGCAGTAAGAAGCAGAGATTAGGCTCAAGGAGATAACAGCAATCTTGTGGAGGAGGTCTCATGACTGGGATGGCAAAGAGACTTCTAGACCTAGATACGCAGAAGGGAATTATCCTTTAGGAGGGGAAATTGTTACAGGCTCTCCGACAGGGACACCTGAGTGATTAAAACACCTGAGTCACTGAATTTACTAAAGTAAAAAGTCTTTGACTTTGGGGAGACTGGAATATATGATCCCTGTGATTAAAAAAAAAGTATTTGTAGCCATTAAATTTCTGATTCTCTAAAGGAAAAAATATTAGCATAATTTTGATCTTTTCAGAGTAAAGAGAAAGTGGAATTGAGTTTAAATGCCAATAATACATATTGGGAACAATTTGACCTTTATTTTTAGCCTTGACCTGATTTTACATCTTAATGCTGCTATAAAAGACCCATAAAACTGGATCAGGTTTCTGTGGAATGTGGTGGAATTTCCATTTTCTGTAGATTATTTTTAAAAAACTACATACAAAGCAGGATCGGTAAGCCATCTTAGATTGTGAAGGTGTCATTCCTGAGACAGGGTGTTGGACAATTTTGCTTGGTCTTATTTAAGACTCGAATTCTGTTCCTTTCAGTATGATGAAACTTCATTTCCCTTCCTGCCTTGGGATGTATATTTTGCAAGGGAAAGCAGGTACTATGAGGGAGAAAATGCTAAAGAAGAAATGAGGCAAATTACTTCTCAGACTTGGGCAACAGAGTGATTAGTTGGAGTTACATCCCTTCAGCCATGGAGATAATGGTTTGGGGGAATAAATATCTGTTGGATGGCAGCCAGGGCAAAGCGTGTTCCTGTGAGAAGCATGTGTTCTGCCTGCCTAAGGGTTCACAGGGAAAGCTTCAGGCTGCACAGCAGATAGTGGGTCTCAGAATGCAGCTTATTTGGCCCTAAGTGGCCTTACCTTCTTGTAAGAAGTGAGACCACTGCACCTCCATAGTTGGCATAATAGTTACCTACAGAGATATGGATTTCAAGAGTACTAGGTGCTATTTTTTTAAATGGTAGGCAGTACCCTTGGCAGAAGGGGTTGGTGGCATTATTGGATATAGGGGTCAGAACGACCTAATTCAAATCCTGCTTTAGATACTGTGTGACCCAGTGTAAGTCACTTAATCTCCCCATGCCTCAGTTTCTTCATCTGTAAATAATGAGATTAGGTTTGATGATCTTTAAGGACCTTTCTAGCCATAAATCTGTCATCCTGTGGTATTCATTTCTCCTTCCCCTCAGTTTTAAGAGGTTCAAGTCCAAATGCTTAAGAACCTTCTTAATAGGTACCAATTTGGGATTTGCAGCCCCCAGTCTCCCACCTTCCTCACCATGTTTTTCCCTCTGTGTAATCAGTGAATATTTAGGTCTTGATATATATGAGACTCTGAGCATCTGCAGAAAGCATGTACAACATAAAGCTCAGAACCTAGGAACTTCCCTCTCACACTCATACTTTTTCTTCTTAATATCAAAATAAAGGAAGCTGGACAAGACTTGGAAAGTCTGGCATATTTCCCAGAACAGCTAAAGAAATTATGACTGGTAGACTGGGGTCTTGGAAGGGTCCTTAGAAGCATCAATCTGAATTTTTTCTGTATCAGTGGTCTATAGCTGGAATATCATGGTTTTGAAACCTTGATGTGGCACAGCTTTCTAGGTGGAGAAATACAGTATAGTAAGAGGAGGTTGTACATGTTCAGACTCTGATCCATTGACACCGGCTTTCTTGCTGTTCCAGGAACACAGCTTTCCATCTTCTAGTTCTGGGCATTTTCACTGTCTGTTCCCCATATCCAGCGCTTTCTCCTTTCTCATCTCCATCCCCTGGCTACCCTGGATTCTTTCAAATTTCAGTTAAAATCCCACCTTTTGGAAGAAGCCTTTCCTAATTATCTTTAAGTGACTTCCCCTGAGGGTTTATCCAGTTTATCCCGTATCTGTTTCATGTGTACATATTTATTTGCATGTTGTCTCTCCCTCTAGACTGTGAGTTCTTTGAGAGCAGGGATTGTCTTTGCCTTTCTTCTTCATACATCCAGCTTTCTTACCATAGTCTTGCATGTAATAGGTGCTTTATAAAGATTTGTTAAGAAGTTTAGATCCTATATGAAAGGAGTTAATTTCTAGACGTACAGAAAGCACTCATGACTACTCTTATATGAGAGTCTCTACGTGTGAACTTCAAGGGCATTTTTATAAGGCACCCTCAGTGGTTTTTTTCCCCTTCTAATTCGGTTCTGAGAACCATGAAAGAAAGCCACTATTCCATCTTAAAGTCATGAGAGATAAATTTGAGAAGGGCTTGGTATAGGCAGATGAGCACTTTACATTTATCTTTTCTAGCTGAGCCTAGTGGCACAAACCTATAATTTCAGCTGCCTTAGAAGCAGCTGACATTAGTTGGTCTCAAGCTTGGGAATTCTGAACTGTGGTAGACTGTACCCATTGGGTGTCTGCACTAAGTATGGCAGCAATATGGTGTGTCCTTGGGAGCAGAGAGCCATTTGGTTGTCTAGGAAGGGGCAAGCCTGTCCAGTTTAGAAATGGAGCAGATCAAAGCCTAAGAGTAGCCACTTCTAGCCTGGGCAAGATGAGTAGACCTAATAATGAAAAAAAAAAGTTCCCTCTGTCTTCCTGTTGCTTTCAATAATACTATTTGCCAGCAAAAGTTGTGAGGAGAAAATGGAAGTGAAAATTCCCTGAAAAGAAAAACAAGTATTTTTGAAATGGCAATTATTATTATTATTATTATTTTATTTCATTCTTAGAGAGGTAGCTAGGTGGTTCTGTGGATAGAGAGCCATCTGGAGATGTGAGTCCTAGAGGTTAAAATCTGGCCTTAGACACTTCCTAGCTGTGCGATCCTGGGCAAATCACTTAAACCCCGGTTGTCTATCCCTTACCAATTTTCTGCTTTGGAACCAATAGTATAGATTCGAAGTCAGAAGCTAATGGTTTTAAACAATTCAGTTTTAGGATTCTCAGTGGCATCCTGGTATACCAAGATATAAGCAAGCATTCTTTGGAAAGACTGACTATGTGCTAGGAAGTTTCTTATTACACATTGGAAGAAATGGTTAGATATTGGAGGTGATAAATCCACAAGTTTTATTCAGCTCCTACTATGTGCCAGGCTGGGAAGCTCAGTGGCACAGTGGATAGAGTGCTGCACCTGAAGTCAGGGAGATTCATCTTCTTGAGTTCAAACCTGGCCTCAGACATTTATTATTAGCTTTGTGACCCTGGGCAAATCAGCAACCACTTTTTGCCTCAGTTCCTCATCTCTGAAATGAGCTAGAAAAGGAAATGGCAAGCACTTCAGTTTCCTTTCCAAGAAATCCCAAATGGGGTCAGGAAGAGTGGGACAAGACTGAGCAACAAAAGCCTGCCTGGCAAATGCTGGCTCTTGGGGATCCAAGTACAAAAGTGAGGTAGTTCCTGCCCTCAGGGAGTTTACATGGACCACTGAATGAATCTGAAAGTTCAGAGAAAGCTCCTCGAATACTCTCGGTGCCAAATTAGATACCTGGGAAATTAATGATTAGTGCTTTGTGGCTGGCGGTCTGGTAATTCAGTTTGTGATTCCTTCCGACCTCTTATTTTACCTTCGCTTCCTCTTTACTGTCTCTTTCAATTCAACAAACATTTATTAAGGACCTACAATGTAGAAGGCTAATTACCACCTTGACAGAGAGTGAACAGGTAAAGAGTGAGGAAACAGGCTCAGATAGATCATCCTCTACTTACAACTAAGTCTGGTAAGAGGTTGAGATTGTATCAGGGAACAGGCGGAGATGATAGATTTGAGTCGGTTGGGGGATGACCAGTGGATTCTACTTAGTCCTGCTGCCCTTGTTACTATAGGTGACTGAGAGTTGATTGCACCTCTATGGTCATCGTCTATATGCCTTACTGTCCCGATTTATGCCTTGGACATCAGTCCCACCTCTCAGTGGCATAGAGTTCTCTCTATAAAAGCTGGGGTAGTCTCCAGCTTAAGTACCTGCTGTAGCTCTACACAATTGTTCCTTTAAGGAGGGGTCAGCAGGGGATGTGCTCCTTTCTCTTTCTCTTGCCCATGTCCACTCTAACCCATCGAGAGCCTGGGCCAAGGCCAAGTTGCCTATCAATATTTCAAAGTAGTGATGGTATAAAATTTATGGACGATGAACAAAGGACAATTCCCTGAAGTGATGATCCTGCTGAGAAGTAATATTGGCTGAAAGGAGATTTCCCACTTTGAGACAGTGTGAAATCAAGTGCCCACCTGAAGAAGTCCTTTATACTCTCCAGGCTCTGAGCTCAGTGGAGAGAGAAATTTGACCTGGTTTCAAATCCCACCTACAACTGTTAATTTATTTGGTTATCTATTAACAGTCTCCTGGCAGCTTACTTTTATGTTTAAAATTAAGTGCATGATTGATTAGTTTTGAGAACAGTGATGGGATGTTGTTCTATACTTGAGCCAATCCATTAGTGGGCTCTCTCATTACTGATTTCTTTTTCCCCCTACTTCTCTTGGTGCATTGTGTGTGTGTGTGTGTGTGTGTGTGTGTGTGTGTGTGTGTGTGTGTGTGTAGGAGTGTGTGGGCACATGTGCTTGCACTTGAAAGGAAAGAAGTTGGAGGACAGGAAAACAAATTTCTCCATGAAAACAGAGTGATGATAGAATTCTGTTACTCCCTTAATACTATAATAATAAATTTACCTAGAAAGATTTTATTTAAAAATGTTTTAAAAATAATTTTTATGAAATAATTTTTTATTTTGAATTTAAACATAAAATAAATAAACCCAGAGGATATTTCCACAAGT
The DNA here is from genome assembly GCF_027887165.1 of Monodelphis domestica. NCBI lineage: Eukaryota > Metazoa > Chordata > Mammalia > Didelphimorphia > Didelphidae > Monodelphis > Monodelphis domestica. The sequence continues at coordinate 433,960,281 of NC_077229.1, read as the reverse complement.
ACAGAATACAAAAGAGTACTGTTTACGAAACTATGAGTCTCTATTTTATACTGTTTTGTTTTAAAGAAACTGTAAATTCCCCATATTTGCTTTTTAACCTTCTTTACAATTTTTTTAAATGGATCTCTTCCTTAATTCCTTTCCACACTCCTCCACTAAAGAATCAAGAAAACAAAACCATTATTTCAGACATGTATAGATAAGACATTTTTACATTGTTCCTGTCATATATGTGTATATAGGTATGTGTGTTTATATGTATATATATATATATATATATGGATATGTGTATAGATGTGTTTAAATTATGTGTGTTTAGGTTTATATATATTTCAATTTGTACTGTCACTATATTGCCTCTTTATCAGGAAGTGGGTAGAATGTTCTTTCAGAAGTTCTCTGGAATCCTGGTCATTGTGTTGATTAGTGTTCACAAGTCTTTCAAAATTGTTTGTCATTACAAAATTTCCATTATTGAATGAATTGTTCTGTTTCTTCTCACTTCCCTCTGCATCAGTTTTTACAAGTTTTCCCAGGTTCCTCTCATAATCATATACCATAACTTGTTTAGTCATTCTCCAAATTATGGATATCCCATCAGTTTCCAATTCTTTGCTACCAGAAACAGAGCTGCCATAAATATTTTTTACAGGTGGCACAGTGGATACACAGTGCTGGATATGGCATCTACAAAACTCATCTTTGTGAATTCAGATCTGGTCTCAGATGCATACTAGTCCTGTGACGCTGGGGAACTCACATCACCCTATTTGCCTTAGTTTCCTCTACTATAAAATGATTTGGAGAAGGAAATGACAAACCACTCTAGTACTTTTGCCAAGAAGATCCCAAATAACACCAGGAAGAATTGGCCATGACTGAAATGAATGAACAACAAAAAGTAAGTAGTTTGATATGGATTTTCCCCCTATTTCTTTGATCTCTTTGAGGTAGAGACTTCATAGTGATATTCCTAGGGCTGAATTAATTTTAAACCAGTTTAATTACTTTAGAGTCAGTTCTAGAATGTCTGCAACAATTCATAGCTCCACTAACAGTATATTAATGTATATGTTTTCACACAATTCCTCCAACATTTGCAATTATCTTTTTTTGGTCAACTTTGCCTATTTGAAGGGTGTGAGGTAGAACATTGAAGTTGTTTTAATTTGCATTTTTCTAATTATTAGTGATTTAGAGCATCTTTATATGACTACTGATAGCTTGGATTTCTTCTAAAAACTGCTTGCTCTTATCCTTTGATCATTTACCAATTGGGGAATGGCTCTTATTTTTATAATTTTGAATCAGTTCCCTATATTTTAGAAATGAAGCTTTTATCAGAGAAACTCGCTACAAAGATTTGTGCAGATTTAAAAAATTTTATGCAATCAAAATCATCCATTTTAGGACTTCCAGGTAAACATGGCTGCAATCTAGACACAAATTGTTTCCTCTCCCCTGGCACAGAATGAAATAGACTACTTCAAAAGAACATAAAAATCATCTTTCGAAGAATGGAGGGACTCTAAAATAGGGCACAGCAACAAAGGTACGTGGGGTTTGAACATTTCCACTCTATAAGAAAAAGAAAAAGCTCACACCCAAATGTGAGCTGAACTACCTTCCCTCACCTCACCTATGGAACCAGAGTAGGGACCAGCACGGACACCAAAGACAGCGAGTGAGTGAGGAACGTCTATGTAGTGACTGAGTCGGGGCACACCAGGGTCCTTGGGATCTAACGAGGACTGCCAGGGAACTACCCCTCAGAGTGGATTCACAGGAGACCCCTGCACACTGGAGAGCACACAGACCATGGAGGCTCTTGCAAACTGCGAACGCTGTGGAGACTCTGGAAACTGCCTGAGGCAAAAGCTCCACTCCTTGCTGTAGTGGGGGGGGGGCACACCATGGTCCCTGGTAGACTGTTTCACAGGAGACTCCTGCACACGGGAAAGAAGAGACCACAGACCACACGGGCAGGTGTGCTAACAAACTGCAGAGGCTGCTGCAGAAGAACTGGCTTGAGGCAAAAGTACCAAAACCCGCCTATCTCACTCAGACCTCTGACTAAAAAGGAAAGGGAAAACCACCAAAGGGATGGTTCATAGTGCCCAAGATCAACCCTCTAAGAAGAAAGGGGAAAAAGTGACTAATAAAACTTTTACGGAGGGAAAACCCAGGCTACAGAGGAAAAAGAGGATGAAATGCAAACAAAATCAAAACATCCCCCCCCCCCCCAATGGAAATTGTCCACAAGCTCTGGAAGAACTCAAAATGGAGCTTATTCAAAAGATGGAAACCTTCTGGCAAGAAAAATGGGAAAAAATTCAGAACGAGGTCAACAGTCTGATAGACAAGAACTCCCAATTGGAGAAACAGCTGGAAGCCTCAAACAGCAGGGCAGACCAAACTGAAAAGCAAAACCAGTCCTTAAAGACCAGAATTAAGCAACTGGAAGACAATGATCTTGCAAAAAAGCAAGAATTAATAAAGCAAAGTCAAAAAATTAATGAATTAGAAGAAAACATAAAATATCTCACTGACAAGGTGACAGACCAGGAAAACAGAGGAAGGAGAGACAATTTGAGAATCATTGATCTTCCTAAAAAACAAACAGAGATTAACAAAAATCTCTATGCCATACTACAAGAAATCATTGAAGAGAATTGCCCTGATATTTTCAACAAGGGGGCAAAATAGAAATAGAAAGGGTTCATAGAGCACCCTCTATAATAAATCCCCAAAAGACAACCCCCAGGAATGTAATCACCAAATTCAAGAGCTTCCAAGCTAAGGAGAAAATCTTACAAGAAGCTAAAAAGAGAAACTTTAGACACAGAGGAGCACCAATAAGGAATACACAAGACCTAGCAGTGGCCACACTAAAAGACTGCAAAGCCTGGAACATGATATTCAGAAAGGCAAGAGAACTGGGTCTTCAACCAAGAATCAGCTACCCATCAAAACTTACTATATACTTCCTGGGGAAAGTATGGGCATTCAATAAAATAGAAGATTTCCAAGTATTTGTAAAGAAAAGACCAGAATTCAGTGGAATGTTTGACATCCAAACACAAAGAGCAAGAGAAACATGAAAAGGTAAATATGAAAGAAAGGGAAAAGGAGAAAAGTTTTTTTCCCCTTTTATTCAAACTCTCTCCTATAAGGGCTACAATGAGATCAAATTATATATACTAACATATGGGGGAAATGTTGTGTGCAACTTTCAAAAATTGTATGCAATAATAGAGTAATCAGAAGAATCACTCATAGGGAAAGATCAGGGCATTAGCATGATTTGGAGGGGAAAAAACAAAAAGAAAGAATAAGGGAGAGGGGGAATCAATGATGGTACTAAGATATACTTGAAGAAATAGAAATAAATTAAATAGAATAATCTTTGTCACACAAAGATACATGTGGAAAGGGGAGGGGAAGAATTCTCTTATAAGAAGGAGAGGAAAAGAGTGCTAATTGGTATTACTTAAACCTACTCTCAGTGAAATCAACTCTGAGAGGGAAGAGCATCTAGATCCATTGGGATCTTGAATTCTATCTTATCCAACAGGGTAAGGGAGAAGGGAAAACTAAGGGCTGCTGGTGGAAAGGGAGTACAAAAAGGGAGGGAAGGAGAGGGGGGAGGGGAAGGGAACAAAAAGGGAGGGGCCAGAAAGGGAAGCATAATAAGAGAGGGTACTAGGGGACTGGTTTAAAGTAAACCACTGGTTTAAAAGGTTATAGCAAAAGAAGAAAGGTCAGAATTAGGGGAGGATATCAAAATGCTGGGGAATTCACAAATGACAATCATAACATTGAACGTGAATGGAATGAACTCACCCATAAAACAGAGACAAATAGCAGAATGGATTAGAATCCAAAACCCTACCATATGTTGTCTTCAAGAAACACACATGAGGCGGGTAGAGACTCACAAGGTCAGAATTAAAGGTTGGAGTAAGACCTATTGGGCCTCAACTGAAAGAAAGAAGGCAGGAGTAGCAATCATGATATCTGACAAAGCCAAAGCAAAAATAGACCTGATTAAAAGGAATAGGGAAGGTAAATACATCCTGATAAAAGGGGGTATAGACAACAAGGAAATATCACTAATCAGCATGTATGCACCAAGTGGTATAGCACCCAAATTTCTAATGGAGAAACTAGGAGAATTGAAGGAGGAAATAGATAATAAAACTATACTAGTGGGAGATCTGAACCAACCACAATCAAATTTAGATAAATCAAATTAAAAAATAAATAAAAAGAGGTAAAAGAGGTGAATGAAATCTTAGAAAAATTAGAGTTAATAGATATATGGAGAAAAATAAATAGGGACAAGAGGGAATACACCTTCTTTTCAACAGCTCATGGCACATTCACAAAGATTAACCATACACTAGGTCATAAAAACATGGCATACAAATGCAGAAAAGCAGATATAATTAATGCAACCTTTTCAGATCATAAGGCAATAAAAATAATGATCAGTAAGGGTATGTGGAGAGCAAAATCAAAAATCAATTGGAAATTAAATAATATGATGCTCTAAAATCAGTTAGTTAGAGAACAAATCATAGAAACAATTAATAATTTCATTGAAGAAAATGACAATGGTGAGACATCCTTTCAAATCTTATGGGATGCAGCCAAAGCAGTACTCAGAGGAAAATTCATATCGCTGAGTGCATATATTAACAAATTAGGGAGGGCAGAGATCAATGAATTGGACATGAAAATAAAAACACTTGAAAGTGAACAAATTAAAACCCCCCAGAAGAAAACCAAATTAGAAATCCTAAAAATTAGGGGAGAAATTAATAAAATTGAAAGTGATAGAACTATTGAACTAATAAGGCAAGAAGCTGGTACTTTGAAAAAACAAACAAAATAGACAAAGTACTGGTCAATGTAATTAAAAAAAAAGAGAGAAGAAAAGCAAATTAACAGTATCATAGATGAAAAGGGGGACCTTACCTCCAATGAAGAGGAAATTAAGGCAATCATTAAAAACTTCTTTGCCCAATTAAATGGCAATAAGTATGCCAAACTAGGCAATATGGATGAATATTTACAAAAATATAAATTGCCTAGACTAACAAAAGAAGAAATAGAATTCTTAAATAATCCCATATCAGAAAAAGAAATCCAACAGGCCATCAAAGAACTCCCTAAGAAAAAATCCCCAGGGCCTGATGGATTCACAAATGAATTCTATCAAACATTCAAAAAAGAGTTAATCCCAATACTATACAAACTATTTGACATAATAAGCAAAGAGGGAGTTCTACCAAATTCCTTTTATGACACAAACATGGTACTGATTCCAAAGCCAGGCAAGTCAAAAATGGAGAAAGAAAACTACAGATCAATCTCCCTAATGAACATAGATACAAAAATCTTAAACAGGATACTAGCAAAAAGACTTCAGCAAGTGATCAGGAGGGTCATTCACTATGATCAAGTAGGATTTATACCAGGGATGCAGGGCTGGTTCAGTATTAGGAAAACCATCCACATAATTGACCATATTAACAAGCAAACCACAAAAATCACATGATTATCTCAATAGATGCAGAAAAAGCCTTTGATAAAATACAACACATTCCTATTGAAAATATTAGAAAGTATAGGAATAGAAGGGTCTTTCCTAAAAATAATAAAACAGTATTTATCTAAAACCATCAGCCAACATCATCTGCAATGGGGATAAACTAGATGCATTCCCAATAAGATCAGGATTTCTGAGAAACAAGGATGCCCATTATCACCTCTATTATTTATCATTGTACTAGAGATACCAGCAGTAGCAAATAGAGAAGAAAAAGAAATTGAAGGCATTAAAATAGGCAATGAGGAGACCAAGTTATCACTCTTTGTGGATGATATGATGGTCTACTTAAAGAATCTTAGAGAATCAACAAAAAAGCTAGTCATAATAATCAACAATTTTGGCAAAGTTGCAGGATACAAAATAAACCCACATAAGTCATCAGTATTTCTATATATTTCCAACACATCTCAGCAGCAAGAATTAGAAAGAGAAATCCCATTCAAAATCATCTTAGACAAAATAAAATACTTAGGAATCTATCTCCCAAGACAAACACAGGAACTATATGAACACAACTACAAAACACTCTCCACACAACTAAAGCTAGACTTGAGCAATTGTAAAAATATTAACTGCTCATGGGTAGGACAAGCCAATATAATAAAAATGACCATCCTACCCAAACTTATCTATCTATTTAGTGCCATATTCATTGAACTTCCAAAATTTTTTTTACTGAATTAGAAAAAAACCATAACAAAGTTCATTTGGAAGAACAAAGGATCAAGGATATCCAGGGAAATAATGAGAAAAAAATACAAAGGAAGGGGGCCTTGCAGTTCCAGATCTCAAACTATATTATGAAGCAGTGGTCATCAAAACAATTTGGTACTGGCTAAGAGACAGAAAGGAAGATCAGTGGAATAGACTTGGGGAAGTGACCTCAGCAAGACAGTCTATGACAAACCCCAAAACCCCAGCTTTTGGGACAAAAATCCACTATTTGACAAAAACTGCTGGGAAAACTGGAAGACAGTGTGGGAGAGATTAGGTTTGGATCAACACCTCACACCCTACACCAAGATAAACTCAGAATGGGTAAATGACTTGAACATAAAGAAGGAAACTCTAAGTAAATTAGGTGAACACAGAATAGTATACATGTCAGACCTTTGGGAAGGGAAAGACTTTAAAACCAAGCAAGACATAGAAAGAGTCACAAAATGTAAGATAAATAATTCTGATTACATCAAATTAAAAAAGTTTTGTATAAACAAAACCAATGTAACAAAAATCGGAAGGGAAATAACAAACTGGGAAACAATCTTCATAATAAAAACCTCTGACAAAGGCCTAATTACTCAGATTTATAAAGAGCTAAATCAATTGTACAAAAAATCAAGCCATTCTTCAATTGATAAATGGGCAAGGGACATGAATAGGCAGTTTTCAGCCAACGAAATCAAAACTATTAATAAGCACATGAAAAAGTGTTCTAAATCTCTGATAATCAGAGAGATGCTAATCAAAAGAACTCTGAGGTATCACCTCACACCTAGCACATAGGCTAACATGACAGCAAAGGAAAGTAATGAATGTTGGAGGGGATGTGGCAAAGTTGGGACATTAATTCATTGCTGGTGGAGTTGTGAATTGATCCAATCATTCTGGAGGGCAATTTGGAACTATGCCCAAAGGGCACTAAAAGACTGTCTGCCCTTTGATCCAGCCATAGCACTGCTGGGTTTGTACCCCAAAGAGATAATAAGTAAAAAGACATGTACAAGAATATTCATAGCTGTGTTCTTTGTGGTGATAAAAAATTGGACAATGAGGGGATGCCCTTCAATTGGGGAATGACTGAACAAATTATGGTATATGTTGGTGATGGAATACTATTGTGCTAAAAGGAATAATAAAGTGGAGGAATTCCATGGAGACTGGAACAACCTCTAGGAAGTGATGCAGAGCGAAAGGAGCAGAACCAGGAGAACATTGTACACAGAGACTGATACACTGTGGTACAATCGAATGTAATGGACTTTTCCATTAGTGTCAATGCAATGTCCCTGAACAACCTGCAGGGATCAAGGAGAAAAAAACACCACCCTCAAGCAGAGGACAAATGGTGGTAGTAAAAACACCGAGGAAAGGCAACAGCTTGACTACAGGGGTGGAGGGGATATGATTGAGGAAAGACTCTAAATGAACACCCTAATGCAAATACCAACAACATGGAAATGGTTTCAGATCGAGGACACATGTGATAAAATTGAATTAATATACTCCAGCTCCTCTATTTTTAAATTCTTTTAATACCCTTTAAAGATAGTTTTAAAATAATCTCTTTTTTCCTGTCATGTGCTTTCAATACTCTTTTAATCCTTAAATATTTATTAAGAACCTAGTAAGTGTAGAACACTATGCTAGGAGCTGGGCATGGCACGGATATTGGAGAATGCATGGTCCCTAGCCTCATGGAGCTTACAATTTAATAGCAAGATAAGACACAAAGCACAGATAATGACAATAAGTGGTAAATAAACTAAAGAAATGAAAAGGAGTTGGTTCACAAGCATTTATCATGTAATTACTGTGTGCTAGGCCATGTGTACCATATATATTGAGGACTCAAAGAAAGGCAAAAAACTCACCTCTGCAAGAGGCCTTTCCCATGACTCTAGAAGACCTTCTCTTCTTAGCTTTTCTTCCATTTACTCTCTATATATCTTGCATTTGCCTAATTATTTCTCTGTTGTCTCCCCATTAGAATGTAGGCATCTTGATGGCAGAACAGACAGAAGAGTCAAGAAAATCTAGAAAGGTAGATTTATTTGAGCAATGAGAAGGGGCTATTTGATGCTCAATGACTAACATTCTGATTTGTGGGAAGAAGCAAGTGGGCTCCTTCAGGACATTAATATCTTCCTATAGAATTTGAGGTGTAAATGGAATTTTTGAGGAAATCAAGGACACTAAAAGGGAGGAGAGAAAAGCATTTTGGGCAGGGGGCACATGGAAATGCAAGGATACAGTGAAGAGGCATTGTGTTGAGGAACAGCAAATAGTGTGGTTGGATTTTAGGGTATGTATAGGGGAGTTTTAAAAATAGTTTACTTTTAATTTAACATATTAAAACAGAAAAGTATTAATGTGTTATATACAAAAGCCACATTATGGAGAGCCACTTGATTGCAGTTTTAACCTAGCCTCTACACCTTGGCTGAAAGGATTTTCCTTAAGTGTGTATTTGACCATGTCACTTCTCTGCTCAGTGAACTCAGTGATCTCTAAGATAAAACATTAATTCCTCTGTTTGGTAACATTCAGTTGTTTCAGTCATGTCTGAATCTTCATGACCCCATTTGGGGTTTTCTTAGCAAAGATACTAGAATGGTTTGCAATTTCCTTCTCCAGTTCATTTTCAGATGAGGAAACTGAGGCAAACAGGGTTAAGTGATTTGCTCCTCTCTTTGGGCACATTCTTCCCCTTTTTGAGCACTATGGATCATCCAAACTAGCCTTCTTCCATTCCTCCCATCACCCTCTCCACCCTGTCCCTCTGCTTTTCCACGACCTCTCACTCATGTTTGGAATCTACTCTCTCTCCTCAGCTTAGCTTCATAGAAGTGGTCTCTTCCTTAAAGATGCTTCTCAAGCACCACCTTTCATGGAAAGAAAGCCTTTCCTAATGTCCTGTAACTGCTAGTGCCAGCATCCACATACAAATAAATATCTCCCAGCATCAGCATGTTAAAGATTCACTTTGAAAATTAAGAAAACAAAAACGAAACAAGAAGCTTCAGGAAGTGTTCCTGGCAATTAAGAAATTAGTCCGACTTTTGCCCTATGTATACCATGTGTTCCAGGTAATGATATCTTTTGAAGAATAATATTCCCAGTATTAGAAGGACATGTAGTATATGTGGGTGTGTGATTTGGGGTTTGGGCTTTAACAAAATCCCTCTATAGTAAAAATGAATAATATGGAAATAGATATCAAGTGACAACATTTGTACAACCCAGTGGAATTGCTTGTTGACTCTGGGGTGGGGGAAGAGGAGAGGGAAAGAAAATGAATCGTGTACACATGGAAAAATATTTTAAAATTATAATATATGATAAGGAAAATAATTATAAAATTAATTTTTAAAAAGGACATATGTTCAGAAGGGCATTTTCTTTTTGTGGAGGAAGCCAGATACCAGGAATTGCATTGTAATTCTTCATCTTGACTTCTGCCTGTGTGTACCTCTTCTCTCCACTCCCTACCACATCTGAGAGTCAGGTCAGAGAATCAGAAGTATCTTTTTTCATAGAGAAGATATTATGCCTAAACTAAAAGGCATCTCTGTCTTTGATGGATGATGGGCACCCGTCACGGACTTGGCAATTGTTCAAACTTTGGGAAGGCCAGATTTTCAAATGATGGCATAGCCTTAAATGTAATTTGACTCAATAAACATTTAGTAATATGCAAGTGATTAATAAATATTTGTTGAGTTGAACAAAGGGGAAGTAGCCAATTTATAAGTCATGGTTGCAAATCCTTCTATTCTCCCTGGGTTCTACCCTCCCGTCCTTTGCTTGTTGCATCAGGAAATTTCATTTAGCCATTGGGAGAAGCGGGGATGGGGGGTGGCATTCTCATTTATTCCCCCATCTCTTTGGATTTAGCAGGGAACCCCATGAAAATGGCAGGTGATTTGCATGTTCTGGCTTGATTGACTGACATTCTTTCCATGAACATCTTGAGATGGATTGTCTCTCTGGGCCTCATACCCTTTTGTCCTCCAGAGTTCAGAGGTTACATCAAAAACCTCCCTGCCTGCTGCCTGATGTGACATTTGAACTCCAGGGCCAGGGGATCAGCAGGCCATAAAATAAGGCAAAACCACTAAAGGTGTCACTCTTATTATTCTCAGAGGACAAGAGTTTAAGGCTTGATCATGGGATTCACCAAAGAGGAAATGTTGGGAGTGCAAAAAAGAAGGATCAAGTATGTCCACATTCCCACTTGGGAAATTTGAATAGTTTGTAAATTGACTTCTGGGTATTCTCAGTGTACAAACCACTGAAAACAAAGGCTTTCTGTTTTGGTATTAGTCTTGGGTATGACCACTTTCCCCATTTTCCCAAGCAGAATTCACCTCCTTGCCTGAATGACAGCAAAGGGTGATTTGATACAAGCTTCTACATAAAAAGGCAGGACTCTCTTTCTATGGACTGCCTCCCCCTGAGTAGGGTTCAGAAGAAGGGGGAAGAGTCCCCAAGAGGAGGGATGCCACTGTGGCAGCAATCTCTAGCAAAGGACAATGAAAGGAAACACTGAAACTGGAGAAGCAATGGAGCTCACGGCTTCAGGGGGAAAACACTCTATTAGTTGTTGGTTTTTTAAAAGTGGAAGAAGCCCTGGCGCAGATTCAAACCTCCAAATGGTATGTCATTAAGAAGGGGAAAAATCTATTTGGAATAATGACAAAGGTCTCCTTGCGGCTGGCTAGTATTACCGGACAGGGCAAAATAAACATGAAGGGTAAAAAAGGGTGGTGGGAGCCCAGAGGTAGGCAGGCAGGCAGTTTTCTTATAAGGACAGCCCTTGGAAAGGGGAGTCTCTGACCCTGAATCTTGACACAAAATGAATTATCCAGAATATTCTAAAACCATAAATGAACTTCTGATTTATGCAAAGGTCTGCAAGGTCTTTCAAAAATGCATAGGAGGAGGCATTTACACTCCCTAGTGGTCTGGAAAAAGGTTCCAGAGCCACAGAAAAGGGAAATAGAAATAGAGTGGGGCTAAGAGCAAATGGCCACAAATAAACTACTGCCTCTTAAAAAATGGCCCCATAAATAGAATACCACGTCTCCAGAGTGGAAAAGGACCTTTGGAGTCTTCTAGGCCTACCCCTTTGTTTTATAAATGGGGAGACTGAGGTCCAGAGAAGGCTCATGATTTGGAGACATCTGTCCCCAAATAGTATTCTCAAACAAGCACTCTGAAGGCACTCTGAGGAGGAATCTTAACTCCACCAGCTGGACTCAAACTTCGGAGCCAAACTCTATTTTTGAAGGATAAATGGAACAGTGGTAATCTGAGCTCTTGCCTAAGGGCAAGGAAAGGACAGTGAGCTGAACTGGAAATTGAAGAGGGGCTTGTGGGTTTGAAGGCACTAAAAAGTGCAGGCAGATACTTGAGAGAATCAGACTGCATCCTGGGAAGCAAGAAGACTGCATCTTAGATGAGTGAGGGGTTAGAGACTGGGGAAAGGGGGGGGGGAGGATGGAGACTGTACCACTGGGTGAATCTAACCTGGAGATGGCCCAGAGAAGGTGCTACTTTCCCAAATGTGGAAAAGAGAAGGGGATTTGCAAAATACAGAAGCAGAAACAGAGAGGCCTTTTCTCAAGAGGAGCTGCAGCTTTTATAACTGCATCAGCCCTTGGCTTCTAGGGGATTAGGCACTGAGGAGATCTGAGCAGCTGCAGGGAAGCTTTTGTCTGTTTTCAAGTTCTCCAAGTGTTACTTTGATGGAGGGGACCCTGGAACAGTTAAAAGTCGAGGGGTTTAATGTGAATTAAACTGCTACAGGATGATTTCTTGGGCCAGTTTTGACCCTTTTAATGTGTGCCTTTGGAAAGAGAGAATCTGCCCTGGGGTGAGAGCCCCTCCTGCTCTTCTAATCACCCTTCTTTTCTCTCTGACAACCTCCCTGTCACTTCTGTCCAGTGGGGGTCAGAGGGCTCCACCTGAGACCTTAAGCTGCCTTTGAATTGTAATTTAAGCCTCAGAATTTCCCTGGCTCAGCTTTCTCTGGTTACTCCATCCCTCCCTTTCTCTCCCTTTCCATCTCCAGAGGGATTGAAGCCACCCTGACTCTAGGGATAAGGCAGAGACCCTGAGGCTGCAGTAAGCATAATGGAAGAAAATTTAGTAGAGCATTTGAGGGCTTCTACCTTGGGGGTCAGGAGGCTGAGGGGGGGGGTCATACAGAGCAGAGAATGAGTTCAGGAAAGAGGATAGTTCCTTTCTGTCATGTGTGTGTACGGCCACACTGTCCTCCTGTTCCCCTAATAGGGCTTGTCCATTCTGGAATCTCACTTTGCTCATGGTGCTCTGCCTGGAATGCCCCAGGGATAACAAAAGGACCTTAGAGGCCATCTAGTCCAACCCTTACATTTGGCAGATGAGTCCCTGCCCATGATCTCTATTTCTTGGGAAGCTTGACTATACAGCTCACTTCATTCCTAGCTTCCCTCATTCTCCTTCCCTTCCCTTTTTCCTAGCTCCTCTTTTTTTAGTGTTTTTTTCTTCTTCCTCTATTAGAATGTAAGCTCCTTGAGAGTAGGGACCATCTTGTTTTCTTGTATTTCTATCCTTAATATTTAGCATTATGCCTAGAAAGCAGTAAACTCTTAAATGTTTGATTATCAGGCTATCAGTCAGTGAATCTATTTCTCTCTCTCTCTCTCTCTCTCTCTCTCTCTCTCTCTCTCTCTCTCTCTCTCTCTCTCTCTCTCTCTCTCTCTCTCTCTCATCTACCTATCTGTCCATCTAGAAAATAAGACAACGAGAAGGTCAGTGAACCACTGTGGCTGACAATGGCAAGTCAATAAACTTTTAGCAAGCGCCAGCTAAGTGCCAGGCATTGTGCTAAATGCTGGGGGGTATAAAGAAAGGTAAAAAAAGAAGCCCAAGGAGCTCACAATCTAACAGGGAAGACACCAAGGGCACAAAAATGTACAAACTATATTCTGGATAATCAGGAAACATAAGTAGTAGGAAAAATAGGATAGATGACGGCTGCATTAAAATTGTCTGAAAATGTGTGCAATGTATAATACCTGTGGACCTCCCACCCCTATAAGGGGATAGGTCAGGAGTGTCTTCTCATATTTCTTTATTCAAACCCCACTTGATCATTATAATTTTGCTGCTTCTACTTTTTGTGGTGTATTAGTTCTTTCCATTTCCATTGTAGTTTCTGTGTATGTTATTATTTTTTTTTTGGCTCTGCTTACTATACTCTACATCAGTTTGTATAGATTTTTCCCTGCTTCACTGTATTCATCATGCATATGTTTTCCTACAGCACAGTAATATTCTACTGCATTAATGTATCATGGTTTGTTTAGCCTTTCCCCAATTGATGGGCATTTACTTTGTTTCCAATTCTTAGCTATCACAAAAAGTGCTGCTATAACTATTTCTGAGTATATGGGAACTTTTTTCTTAGCAACAGTGTTATGGGGGCATAATCTCAGTAAGAATGAAATCTCTGGTTCAAAAGATATGAGCATTTTAGTCTATTTATTTGCATAATTCTAAATTGCTTTCCAAAATAGTTGCACCATGTCATAGCTCCACCAACAATGTATTAGTGTGCCTGTCTTTCTGCAACCCCTCCAACATGGAATGTTGCCATTTTAGTCATTTAAAAAAATCAATTTACAGGGTGTGATGTGAAAATGTAGAGTTGTTTTGATTTGCATTTCTCTTATTAGAGATTTGGAGTATTCCCCACTCCATGTGGTTGTGAATATTTTGCAATTCTTCTCTTGAGAACTTTTTGTTCATATTCTTTGACTTCTTGTTTATTGGGAAATGGCTATTAGTCATATATATATATATACATATATATGTATGTATATATATATATATATATATATTAGTTGTTTTTATATCTTGGATACCAAACTCTTTTCAGTCCTCTATCTGCCTCTAAAGTCCTAATGTATTCATGCTGATGTTGAGATAGCTATAGATCATTTGCTTCCTTAAGAGGTGGGGATAGGAAGAATGTTTAGACAGATGAGTGAAACTCTTACCATGGACAGGGGAAAACAAGGTTGTATGTTGGATAGGATTGTACCAGGGACACATTTTTCCTCCTTTGCAATTCTGCCAAGGACTGGCCAGACACTCTTGAGGTTTTAGAACCTAGTGCTTTGAACTAGAAAGTGGTTTGAACTAGAAAACAAAAGAAAGAGCAAAGTCAGCTCAGTCCACTGCTTGGTCTTATCTGAGGAAGGTCTTCTTGGGATACCGCTGGGACCCCTGGGATATAAATCAACACCTGATTCTGGCACAGTCAGCTCCAGCTATCCAGCCCCATGTGATGAATGCCCCATCATCTTCTTGCACATTCCCTCATTTAATACAAGTTGGACACCTTGCAATTGCAGTGGAATAATAGAAAGGACATGTCATGTGACTCCTTGAAAAATACATCACCAGATAGAAGATTTGGGTCCCTGAAGAGAATGCACAAACACAGTCTTCCTGCAGCTGAGGAGCCCTTCCCTCAGGGGGTTTGTAAAAAGAATAGATGCTCTGGCATGTGCCAATTTGGATCCCCTCACCCTCTCCCAGCTTGCTTCCCAATAGATAGATGCTTGACTGTAGAAAAGTGATCCATCCACAGTAGTAACTGAGGGATACTGACAAACTTCACTCAAGTTCATTAGAACCTGCCAATGAATTGTGGGAAAAGGAGGGAAATGTTGACTGGGGTACAATTAATGATGCTCAGATCTCCAGTGATGGATGGATAGATTTAAGGGAACATTAATCTACTCTCACAAACACTAAGGACACCATTTTTAACAGATTGTGTGCATCACCCATCCCCAGAAGCCGGACCAGGTGACAGACAAGGAATAATAAGGCCCAGCGTTGCTGAGGGAGAAAAGCTAACTAGATTTCAAAACCCTGAAAGATCAGTATTGTGAAAGATTCATTTAAATGCTTTCTCCAGTTTTTGAATTAAATACAAGACAGGGATAAACTTTTAATCAATCCAATTCAGCCACTGTATTCAACCATGAGCCAAGCAAAAATAAAGGTCACTAGAGAAGGCCAGGCAAGAAAATTTGACAATCTATAGAGATGAACAGGGTTATGTCAATTGGCCTGAGACATGAAAAACATTTAGTTCATTTTGAAATGGGGTTGGCAGCCTTTCAGTGGTGGATGCCAAAATGCTGACCCCTATTTTTTGTTGTTGTTTTTGTGTGCATGTGTGTGTGCTGAGGGTGGGTAGGGTAGAGGAGTGGAAGAATGGCCAAGGCTAAAAGGAAGGGATTCCACATATTTGCCATCAGTTAGAGATGCCCATAGGGGAGTCAGTCTTTCTTTTAAAAATGCAACTACTCCCCAGGATGGACAAGCCTGTTATTTGTACCTCAGTGTGAATCACTAGAAAGCTGGACATGGCCTCAGGAGATCTGGATTCAAGACTCAGCTCTACCAATTTGTAGCTATGTGACCTTGAAGCCAATTAATTTTCTTTTTTGAGCTTGTGTCAAGAAATTATATCATTTGAACTTCTGACTTTAAGACTAGTCCTCTTCATAGGCCACTCAAACTCTCAGTGCCCCTGAAAATTCCCCGACACTCTAAATTACAGATAGATTGTAAAATTGCTTGGTAGAGAGAGTTTTGACAAATTTTATTTTTAAACCCATACCTTCCGTCTTGGAATCAATACTGTGTATTGGTTCCAAGGCAGAAGAGTGGTAAGGACTAGGCAATGGGGGTCAAGTGACTAGCCCAGGGTCACATAGCTGAGAAGTGTCTGAGGTCAAATTTGAACCCAGGACCTCCCTCTCTAGGCCTGGCTCTCAATCCACTGAGCTACCCAGCTGCCCCCTTAACAAAGATTTTTAAAATACAGGCCTATAGATGTATAGCCAGACAAACCTTAAAGATGATCTAGTCCAGCCCCCTCATTTTACAGATGAGGAAACTGAGGCCCAAGGAGCATAAGTGATTCGTGCAACTTTACACAGGTAGCAAATGAAATCATGGGTTTAGACCAATAAGTATATACATAAATAATACCTGCCTTACCTATATCACAGGGTTGTTGTGAAGAAAGTTCATTTTGGAGCCTTAAGGTAAACAGTCATAATAAATAGTGAAAATACAGAAGTTACTTTGAGATTATCTGGAGGAGGAGTTGGAGACTGAGGTTGGTGGAACTCTTAAGCTTGGGAGTTCTGACCTTTAGTCAGGCTAAATCAGATGGGATATCTTTGCTAAGTCGAGCACCAGTAAAGTAAAATCCTAGGAATGAAGGGTCACAGTCATGTCGAAGGAGGGAAGAACTAACCCAGGTTGGAAATGGAGTGGATTTGTTTTCATAGGGATCAGCAGTGGGATCAGACCCAGGAGTGACTACTTTCAGCCTGGTTGAGATAGGGAAGACCAGTGTCAAATAGTAGGGCAGTTATGGAACACAGTGGACAGAATGCCAGGACTGGAGTCAGGAAGACTCATCTTTGAGTTCAAATCTGGCCTCAGATACTTACTAGTTATTTGACTCTGGACAAGTCATTTAACTCTGTTTACTTTAGTTTCCTCATCTGTAAAATGAACTGAAGAAGGAAATGGCAAACCATTCCAGTGTCTTTGCCAAGAAAACCCCAAATGGGGTCATGAAAAAGAGACACGATTGAAAACAACTCAAGAAAAAATACCAAATACACACAGATATATGTATATGCATATGTGTGTGAATATATCACATATTATAGTATTTGTATGCATAGTACGATATTCAGAAAATGTATTTATGTGTGTGTATGTGTATAAAATCTAGGATAACCACTTTATTTTTCCTTTCTTTTTTGTTTATTTCCTGCCTTATTAATAATAGAAGAGAAAGGTGAAGCACAACATTGGGCAATTTGTTCTTAGCTCTTAAGAAGATAAGATAGTAGAAGAGATTGAAATTATCAACTAAAATGAGGTGTGGGAATTCCCGATGGATTGCAATTGTTCAAGCTATTATCTGTGGTCTCTCATTTCCACAGAGAACTGAGAGATAGTTATTCAATTCATAGCGATGGAAGGAAACTTAAGAGGACTTCTAATTTAGTTGTCTCATTTTATGCATGAAGAAACGGAAACAGAATAAAAAAACTTTTTCTAAGGTCACATGACCAATACATGGCAGACTTTGGATCTGAAACAAGGACTATCATCCCACATTGTGCTAGATGACAACAACACAAAGAGAAGATGGGTTAAACTCGACTTAGACATTTATATGTGAAACAACTAGGAAATAATCAAGACCAAAAACAATTGTGCTGAAATGTGCTAACTGGTTTTAGTGTCTAAAAATGGAAAAAACAACAAATCCATAAAGAAAAGAAACTCTTCCTTTCTCCTTTAGTCTAGAAAGAGTAACAGAATTACAGGATTTTAGAGATGGAGGGGACCTCAGCATCTCTCTAGTCTAACTCATATCCATACAATAATCCCCACTGCAATATACTGGACATTTGGTCATCTAGCCTTTGTTTGAAGACCTCTAGGAAGGGGAAACCCACTACTTCTTGACTCTTGAGATTGGTCATTCATGCAGGTGCAAATCCATCTGATAATTGTACTAAATTCTAGCTGAGTGGTTTCCGAAATGAGGATCATGACCTAACTTTAAGAAGTATGGGGAAGGCGGATTGCAGCCTATCCTCCTTGCATAGCTAATTGTGGTCTTCTTTCCCCAATCAGATCCTTCATCCCTTATAGCTCAATTCCAATACCATTATTACCATACTCACTACCATTCCTCCTCCTTCCATGACTGGCTGGACATTAGCCCTTGAAGATGATAACTGAATCCAGATTCAGGTGTCTGAAGCAGCTAAACAGGCAAAATTCCCCTCCACTGTAAGCATTCTTATACCTTGTCCTCAGAATACCCTGTGGCTGCTGCAGAGGCTCTCAAACTCACCACTCTAGGCTTGTAACACTAGTCCACACCTTTAATTTTTATGGGAAAAAGGGAGTATCACAGAGTAGGTAGTCAAAGATAGCTTATAATCTGCATCTCAGAAGTCATGACATTATCTATCCCCCCAAATCCCTCTTCTCAGCTTTCCTGATATCACTGAAAGTATTGCTGGGAAATTTGGAAAGGATTCTGGCAGAAACAAGACCTAAACTAACACCTATACCATATTCTATACCATATTCAAAATGTATACATGTCCTCAATAATAAGATCATATTATAAAAAAGTAAGTAATAAAAATAAAGCAAATCATAAATATGTATGCATATATCTATGTATATATGTGTGTATGCACACACACACACATATATGTATATATAACAAGACTATGGATAGATCTCTCTTAAACCAACCAAAGGCTGGAGGCAATTATAGAAGCCACAATATGTAACTTTAATTACAAGAAACTAAAAAGTTTCTGCAAAATCAAAATTAATGCACCTAATATAAGAAGGGAAGTTTTCAAATGGGGGAAAATCTTTGTGTCTTTGGTTTGGTATTCAAAATATGCATGTGTATATGTGTGTATAAATATATATAAAATACACCTAGGAATATTTTTGTAGATAGACATATATCTGTCATCATATGCATATAATGCCCACATATGTACACATTTATTATGTATATATGTACATAGATTTGTTTGTATGTATGTATGTATAGACCCAGGTATATATTTTTCTTATATGCATATTATTTTAATGTACATATATCTTATTAGTATATAAATATAAATATATATACATATAATTTTTTACACATTTTATAGTTATTTGGGATGGGATTTCCCTTTTTACTATAACTTCTTGGTATTTATTATTTTATAGAAATGCTATTGCTATCGAAGGATTTCCTGTGTAGCTTGCAACTTTGCTAAAATTATTAAACATCACAAATACTATCTTTGCTGATTCCTGAGGATTTTCTTAATAAAATACACATCATCAAAAAATCCAGATTTTGCTCATGGGTAGGATGAGCTAACATAATAAAACGACATTCCTACCTGTAGCAGTCCACAGCTGTGTTTACTCAAGACAGATAATTAAGTAATAAAGTTAGGCCTGAGAAGAGCGCATTCTCTGCCCTGTGCATGGCCAGTAAGGCAATGAACTTTGATACCAACTAGTTTGGGCGCGAAAGTAGGTTTCTTTGTTCTCCCCAGGCTGAAGAAGGATCCGCCCTTATCTTATGAAAATTTACCTTTCTACCAATGATAATCTCCTATGTCATTAATTACTATGCATTATGTATCTTTGCATATGATAATCAATAAATACACGAGCCCACAGGTCCAGCCCAGCTTTACCCACTCATCTTTCTTCCTTACTACTATCTCTCTCTCTCATGGAGCAGGCCTTTGGCCATGCTCCGTCTTTCACCTCTATTGCTCTTATCCCTATCATTAAGCCGTAACAGTCCGTGCTAATAGAATGGGTTTAAGGACTGTGGCTTGTCTCTCCTGATCTCTAAGCTCATTTCTGATGCCCATGATGTTATGTTGTGCTCTTCTCACTGTCTCATATATCTATGAAGTGGAAGGCCGGAGCTAAAGTCTGTGGAGCTCGATTTATATATGATCCGATGTCTGGTTCTCTCTCTTGCCATCTCTCCAGCTTCAGATCCTTGTTTCCCCCAGAGATAAACCTCTATCTATCTTTCCTCTTGTGGGCGAGGGCTGCTGGCCAATCTCTCGCCTCACTACCCAAACTTATTTACTTATTTAGTGCCATACCCATCAGAACTACCAAGAAACTTTTTACTGAATTAGAAAAAAAAACATAACAAAGTTCATTTGGAAGAACAAAAGATCAAGGATATCAAGGGAAATAATGAAAAAAAATGTGAAGGAAGGTGGATTAGCAGTACTAGATCTCAAACTGTGCTATAAAGCAATGATCATCAAAACAATATGGTACTAGCTAAAAGACAGAAAGGAAGATCAGTGGAATAGACTTGGGGTAAGTGACCTCAGCAAGACAGTCTATGATAAATCCAAAGATCCCAGCTTTTGGGACAAAAACCCACTATTTGACAAAAACTGCTGGGAAATTACTTCCCAGCTGTGTGACCCTGGGCAAGTCACTTGACCCCCATTGCCTAGCCCTTACCACTCTTCTGCCTTGGAGTCAATACACAGTATTGACTCCAAGATGGAAGGTAAGGGTTTAAAAAAATCAAAAAACTGCTGGGAAAATTGGAAGACAGTATGGGAGAGACTGGGTTTCGATCAACATCTCACACCCTACACCAAGATAAACTCAGAATGGGTGAATGACTTGAATATAAAGAAGGAAACTATAAGTAAATTAGGTGAACTCAGAATAGTATATGTGTCATCTTTGGAAAAGGAAAGATTTTAAGACCAAGCAAATCTTTAAAAAATTACAAAATATAAAATAAATAATCTAGATTACATCAAATTAAAAACTTTTTGTACAAACAAAACCAATGCAACCAAAATTAGAAGGGAAGCAACAAATTGGGAAAACTCTTCATAACAAAAACTTTTGACAAAGGTCTGATTACTCAAATTTGTAGAGAACTAAATCAATTGTACAAAAATATCAAGTCATTCCCCAATTGATAAATGGGCAAGGGACATGAATAGATAATTTTCAGTTAAAGAAATCAAAACTATTAATAACCACATGAAAAAGTGTTCTAAATCTCTTATAATCAGAGAGATGCAAATCAAAACAACTCTGAGGTATCACCTCACACCTAATAGATTAGCTGACATGACAGCAAAGGAAAGTAATGAATGCTGGAGGGGATATTGCAAAGATGGGGCATTAATTCATTGCTGGTGGAGTTGTGAATTGATCCAACTATTCTGGAAGGCAATTTGGAACTATGCCCAAAGGGTGCTAAAAGACTGTCTGCCCTTTGATCCAGCCATAGCATTGCTGGGTTTGTTCCCCAAAGAGATAATAAGGAAAAAGACTTGTGCAAGAATATTCATAGCTGTGCTCTTTGTGGTGGTAAAAAATTGGACAATGAGGGGATGCCCTTCAATTGGGGAATGGCTGAACAAATTGTGGTATATATATTGGTGATGGAATACTATTGTGCTCAAAGGAATAATGAACTGGAGGAATTCCATGGGAACTGGAACAACCTCAAGGAACTGATTCAGAGTGAGAGGAGCAAAACCAGGAGAACATTATACACAGACACTGAAACACTGTGGTACAATCGAATTTAATGGATTTCTCTATTAGTAGCAATGCAGTGATCATGCACAATTCTGAGGGACTTATGAGAAAGAACACTATCCACATTCAGAGAAAGAACTGTGGGAGCAGAAACACAGAAGAAAAACAACTGCTTGATTATATGGGTCGAAGGGGATATGATTGTGGATGTAGACTCTAAATGAACATCCTAGTGCAAAATTAACAACATGGGTTTTGATCAAGGACACATGTAAAACCCAGTGGAATTGAGCATCAGCTACGGGAGGGAGTGTGGGGAGTGGAACATGATTCTTGTAACCAGGGGGAAATGTTCTAAATTGACTAATTAAACAAAATTTAAAAATTAAAACAATAAAAAGCAAAAAAAAAATCCAGATTGTTTTATATCCTCTTTACTGAACTTTATTTTCATTTCTTTCTCTTCTTTTATTGCTATAGCTAATACTTCTAGAACTATATCAAATAATAGTGGAGAAAATAGACATTCTTGCTTTGCTCCTCTATTTCATGGGAAAACTTCCAGTATTTCCCCTTTGCAAATGATGTGCAGTTTATCCATCAAGAAGTTTCTTCCAGTCATGGGTCTCATACCATCAGTCTTTTTTTTTAATACTTACCTTCCATTTAAGAATCAATATGCTATCATAATATCAATATTATATATAGATTCTAAGGCAGAAGACTGGTAAGAACTTGGCAATTGGGTTTAAATGATTTGTCCAGGGTCACACAGCTACAAAGTGAGGTAAGATTTGAACCCAGGACCTCCCATCTCTAGGCCTGGCTCTCAGTCCACTGAGACACCTATCTGCCCTCAAATATCATTAATCTTAGTAATAAATGCCTAATACATGCCGATACTACATGTAGATACAAATTAAAAATGAAATGGTTCCTGTTCTCAATGAGCTACATTTTATTGGGGGTGACAATATGAACAACACACACACATAAAATAAACACAAAGAAATTTATGGAACAGACTTGAATTATGAGATCAGATTTTCCTCTTGGCATTAGGAGTTCCAGTTTATCTTACTTGTTACCTAAACTTTGTGCATTTATTTATTTTTATTTTAAAATTTTTAATTAATTAATTAATTAATAATATTTTGCCATGGTTACATGATTCATTTTCTTTCCCTGAAGAATGGTTGGATCAATTCACAACTCCACCAGCAATGCATTAGTGTCCCTATTTTGCCATATCCCCTCCAACATTTATTACTTTCCTTTACTGTCATATTGGTAAATTTGCTTGGTGTGAGGTGGTACCTCAGAGTTGTTTTGATTTGAATTTCCCTTGTGCATTTATTTATAGGCAACTGAAGTCTTGGGTTGGATTTTTCACCTTGCTGTGTTCCTAGATTTTGTTTCCCTTGAACTTTTAGTTATGTCAACTGTTCCTCTGCCTACATTGTTGCTAAGCTCTACAGAATCTAGCTTGGTGGTGAGATCATGTAGGTGTCTTTTTCAGTTGAAAGTCTTTATACATTTTATTTGCAAGATAATTTCCACAACATTACAAGTATAGAAATATTTATTTTATGATAATGTATGTATAACCTGTGTCATATTACCTGACTTCTTGAGGCAGGGTGTGTGGGAGGAAGAATTAGATGTAAATTTTTGGACATAGCTAATGTGAGAATTTGTTTCTCTTTAATAAGCTTGTTTATTTATTTATAATTTATAAATTTTATAATTTATTACGTACTTATAACAAACCATATGTATTATAGTATTGTTATGTTACATATTACATTATGTTCTTTATTTTTAAAAGGCACCCCCCAAAAGTGCCTGTTATCTGTACTTTATCCCCGTTTAGGAGACTGTCATTGATTCCTAAATTTAAAGCTGTGGTTTGACATCCAAAAGCCATTCTTTCCTTTTCCAAACAAAGGGAGGAAATGCAATCAAATCCTTTGCTCTGGGATTATAAACAGGCATCTTCTCCTCCCTCCTCTTTCCCTCCTCGACTGCCTCCCCCCACCCCCAACCCCAGGACAATGGCAAACAAATCATATATCCACTGAACAGCCCTGGCTAATTTTTTCCCCTGTCATCTTTAAGGATGATCCACAATGTGTGAACATCACCCACAATTGAGGCCTAATTATGATTCTCCAGTGAGCAGGCTGCATTTCAGAGGAAGTATTAATCGAGCACTCAAGCGGTAATGCTCCTGAGTATACCACTGTGGATTTTAAGAAGAGCTTTGTATCCTGAAGGCTGGGTTCTGCTAGGACCTGGCTACTCCCACAAGTACTTTTATCACCAAATTATTAGGCCATTATGGTCTACGATTGTCTTTTATCGCCTCTGATTTTTTTTTTCCTGTTGTCAGACACTAGGAAAATGCTATGTAATCTGATCCAAAATGCTCTTGTTTGTTTTAATTTACTGTTTTAATATATTATGGCTTCCTGACATCATGCTTCTCTCAGCTGGGCCCTAGAGTCTTTGAAAAAAGTTCGAAGAATGGAATGGCCAGCAAATTTTGGGCTGTAGATTGTAAAGGTGGGCATTGCCCACCTCCTCTTTCAAGAGATTCGGAGCTGAGACAAAATAGGACCCTGACTGTTGAGGACGTCCCCACATGGAAAAAAAAGATACCTTCTCTGTTAAAACAAACACTGGATCTAGAAAAAGGAATATCTTTCCATTGAATGTTCAATGAGAGGGCAAAATCTCCAGGATGGTTTAATGGCAACCTGGACTAATTGACTAGTGAATCCTTTGTAGCATTATAATTCCTTGCTGGTGCCTGCTGCGTGCACACTACACCTTCAATGCCCTTGAATTATTTTGGATGTAGCTTATAATTATTTGATCTCCCTTACTTAAAATTGCTGAGGAGTGACACCCCTTCCCATCTCTTGAGAAACAACTTCTCCCTCTAGTTGATCACCGTGACCTGTCGCTCAGATACAAGACTCATGGAAAGGGACATCAGATGATTCAAAGGAAGAAAAATAATGCAGAATGGTATAAGAGAAAGCAAACAGGCCTCCAAATCAATAATACTGGGCGATAGTCCTGGCTCTACCAGAAATTGCACCACTGCAATCCCACCTGAGCAAAATCCTGAAGCTACTCAAGAAAGGGAACTATTGGCACACAAGCAGGTTATATCAGACTTGGGTTACTTCTTTGTAGCCTGCTCATTTGCCATAGCTAGCTCGCTGATGCAAGGCTCCACATCAACATTTACTAGTAACAGCTACCATGTAGGTAAGGATTTGAGGTTTATGAATCACTTTACCTATATTATGCTACCTCATTTGGTTTTCATTACAACCTTGTAAGGCAGATGCTATTATATTGGTGGCACAGTGGATAGAGCACTGGGCTTGTAATCCAAAAGACAGCTTTCTAAATTAAAATCTGGCTTTATAAATTGTGTGACCCTGGCAATTCACTTAATCACTTTAGTATCTTTGCAAAAAACAAAAAAAACAAAAACCCAAATGGGTCATAACAAGTGAGATGTGAATGAAATGCCAGAATAGCAATAAATCATTATCCCTTACTTACCTAGACATTTACTTGGACTTACCCAGAAATTCCTAGGGAATCAGCAAAGGTATTAATTGAGATACTAGCATCAGCAAAGATGCAGGTTATCAGATAACCCCTCAAAAACCAATATAATGTCTACACGATAATAATTTTAAAAATCCAAGCAACAACACTAGAAAGGGAAATGCCATTCCAAATAATTACAAAATGCAAGAAAAGTGGTGATTGATACAGCAAAGAATACAATATACTTATAAATTAGATTGTTAACTGCTTCTTAAAGAAATAAAGAATACTGTATGTATCTTGACAAATATTCAGTTTGTGTATGGGTTGTACCAGTATAATAAAACAACAATACTACCAAAATTCATTTATAATTTTAGTACTACATCAATCAAATTATCAAAGGATACTTTACAGAATTTGATAGAATAACAAAATTTAAATTAAAAGATATATATCATAAAGGGAAATAATAAAAATCAAAGATTTTTAAAGAGGGAAATAGTACTTCCATACCTCAATTATATTAAAAAGTAAGTCTTTAAAAACATTTGGGATTGGGTAAAAACAGAAAAGTAGTAGTAAAAAGGGACCAGATTGTAGAAAGTCTTGAAGGCCAGGAATCTGTAATATATTGTAATGGATGGGGGGAAATGGAGCCACCCACTACATTTAAGTTGAGGCCAGAGTGTGAGAGAGATGGAATGGAGCCAGAAGGTGGAGAGGGGGTATAGATTGTTTCTCCTCTCTCTTTCCTTAGTAAAAGACACACTAGATGTCTACAGAGTTTCAGACTATATTCCTTTAGAGACTAAGTTGAATGTAAGATCCAAGACTGAACTGATTCTCCCTCCTTGAGAAGAAAGTGTAGATCTTCTCCCCAAGCTTCAGGTCCCTCTCCCTAGATATTATGAAGTAGGCACTTGATCTAAAGAAACAGCTATTTATTCTTAAGGAACACACATAAGATAGGATAAATTGGATTGCTGGGTAAGGCAATGGGAAAGTGAGATGTAGGAAGTCCCTAAGAGAGACTAACAACTGACCCCTTCCCCAAATCCTGGAGGATCAGTTGTGAGAGCTGTCCTGGCTTCTATCTGTCTTATTTATACCATGAAGTTCACAAAGACAACTTTAGAGGGATAGAGAGGAAATCTTCCTTGAGTGGATGGCTTTATGATAAAGGCCTATCCACTCCTGTTATCTTCCACTGATTTCAGGGGTCTGGATTCATAGAAGGAGGATCAAGCTCAGAGGTTCTCTCAGACCAACCTCTCTGGAGGAGTTCCCAAAGAGAAGTGAGGTAACTGCTTGGATCTTCTCAGCTCTTCTGTTCCTTCTCTGGAATTCTCTGTCCTTGCCATTCCCTTGCTTGAGTTGCACTTTCTAGCATATTGAATCTGCTTTTTCCTCTCTTACAATATTTGTAAGAGAAGGTTTGACACCTTGGAAAGAAATGAACTGGAAAGAGCTGCAGAATTCTACAGCAGCGGGGGATGGAAGAAAAGGAACACACAGAGCTTTGGGGAGAAAGGGGAGTGGAGCTGATCCTGCAGTTGGGAAACTGACTTCTGTCTGGTACCACATACCAGCAAGGTTAGCTCCAGTTGGCTCCTTGATCCAGTGGTCTCTGTCCCTGTGACTCCTGACCCAGATCTCACCAGAAGACAAGCTATTTGGACAGGGCTTTGAAACACAAGCTGCCCAACAAGAAAGGATTTCCATCTGCCTCCTTAAATTTGAACTTGGGACACTCACTGTGTAGCCAAGAACCAGAGTCTTCTTTATTCTGACCCCAAAGGGGTCAAGTGAACCAAACCTGATTTGCCTTGACTTTGGGAGGAAGGATATTAATTAATTAGGGATCTCTTATCCTGCCTTCCTTCCTGAACATCAATTCCTTACCCTCCATCTGCCCTGTTCCCTTTTCTGTTTCCCTCCAATAAATTTCAGTTTAGAAGACCCAGGAACTGACTCAAGCTATCACTAGAGGGAAATTTGAGAGTGAGGGGGAGAGAGGTGACATTTCTCTCCCCAAGAAGAGAACTTTTCCCCATAAGCCTCTTCAACAAGATCCTTTATAGAACCCAGCAGTCAAAGCTGAAGGCAGCCTTAGAGGGGGAAGACTGCATTCCCTTTATCACCCTTCCCCACTTATCACAAATCTCTTTCCCTTTTTACCCTCTATTACACATTTTATAGTCAATTTTGATTAGTTTTCTACTGGACAACATAAAATAGTATAATGAATTAATCTAGCAAATATTTGTAGTATATCTATACATCTAACACAATAAGATATTTAAAAATTTGTTGTATGAATGAATTCACACTATTGTCACTCTCCTCACTATATTTATGTTACCTTTCTCAGGATTTTTGTATTAATGGAACCATTTCTACTCTTTTACTTATATACTGATTAATCTATCAAATAAATTACTAACCATTTATTAAGCAATATTCCAGACATTAAGCTATAACCAGGGGAAACTAAAACAAAAAAATGAACTAGCCATTGTCCTCAAGGAATCTAAATTCTATGAGGGAAGCAATATATGTACATAAAAGTATATTCAAAATTTACTCCATATTCAAATGTTTTGGAGATCTCAGTGATTTAGGAGTTCCTCTCATTGAGGTGGATTGGGTCACATTCCTAGTTCTTGCCATGTGACTTAACCATCTTCTCTGCCTATCAAATAATTCCTTGATGATGCTCTCATCTTTAGAGGTCTTCATTAGCTATATGTTGCAGCCTGCTCATCATGTGGCTCTCTCTTGCCCTCTGATTCATTTTGTTCTTCATTTTGTTCAAGATATTTCATATCTTGCTACTATATAGCACTGTTAGTATTAAAAAGATAGGGGCAGCGAGGGGGGCTCAATAGATAGAGAGCCAAACTTGGAGAGAGGAATTCTGGGTTCAAATCTGGCTTCAAACACTTCCTAGCTGTATGATCCTGGGCAAGTCACACAATTGCCTAGCCCTTACTGCTCTTCTGCCTTGGAACACAGCATTGATTCTAAGATGGAAAGTAAAGGTTTGAAAAAAATAATGCTTTTATGGGAAACTTGGTCTGTCAAAAAGTCTTGAAATTTCTTGAAGGCAACCTACCTTGGATTGTTTTTCCACATGTAGGTGCTCAGCCCACACTTCTTTGACTGATCATCATCATCACCATCACCTTTTTTCTTCTTCCCCCATTACTTCTTCCTTCCTTCCTTCCTTCCTTCCTTCCTTCCTTCCTTCCTTCCTTCCTTCCTTCCTTCCTTCCTTCCTTCCTTCCTTCCTTCCTTCCTTCCTTCCTTCCTTCCTTCCTTCCTTCCTTCCTTCCTTCCTTCCTTCTTCCTTCCTCCCTCCCTCCCTCCCTCCCTCCCTCCCTCCCTCCCTCACTCTCCTCCTCCTCCTCCTCCTCCTCTCCTCCTCCTCCACCTCCTCCTCCTCCACCTCCTCTCCTCCTCCTCCTCCTCCTCCTCCTCCTCCTCCTTCTTTCTTCTCCTTCTCCTTCTCCTTCTTCTTCTTCTTCTTCTCTTCTTCTTCTTCTTCTTCTTCTTCTTCTTCTTCTTCTTCTTCTTATCTTCTTCTTCTTCTTCTTCTTCTTCTTCTTCTTCTTCTTCTTCTTCTTCTTCTTCTTCTTCGTCTTCTTCCTTCTTCTTCTTCTTCTTCTTCTTCTTCCTTCTTCTTCTTTCTTCTTCTTCTTCTTCTTCTTCTTCTTCTTCTTCTTCTTCTTCTTCTTCTTCTTCTTCTTCTTCTTCTTCTTCTTCTTCTTCTTCTTCTTCTTCTTCTTCTTCTTCTTCTTCTTCTTCTTCTTCTTCTTCTTCTTCTTCTTCTCTTCTTCTTCTCTTTCTCCTCCTCTTCCTCCTTCTTTACTTTCTCCTCCCCTTTCTCCTTTACCTCCTCGTCCCTCCTCCTTCCAAGGCAAATGCAAGGTATTTGTCAGGGTATCACTGGAAAGTCTTCTTAAATGCCATGATCTGAGCTTTAAAAGGAAACTAAAAGGTAGAAATGGGAGGAAGTGTGTTCATGTACAGGGAACAACTTATGCAAAGGCATGGAAACAAGAAATATAATGACTTGTGGCAAATTGCAAGAATGCCACTTTGGTTAGATCATAGAGTTGTCATTTGTTGTTGTTTGAACATCTAGGGGTGCATGAAGATAAATAATGGGTGTGAGCCTGGAAAGGCAGGTTGGAGCCAGATTGTAGAGGGCTTTGCCAAACAGGATTTCTTATTTGATTCTAGAGGAGAGAGGGAGCCACTGGAGTTTATGGAGTGCTGAAGTAACACAGACCAACCTATACTTTAGAAAAATCACTTTGGCATCTTCGTGGGGAATAGAGAATATAGAGAATGGGAGAGCCTAGAATAAGGATAACTATTCAGGAAGCTATTACAATAGACAAGGTGAAAAATAATAAATATTTGAAGTGGTATAGTAGTTGTTTGAGTAGAGAGGAAGGAAGAGATGTAAAGAGATGTCGTGGACATTGTTTTTACCTAGATTTTTGCATGCATTGCAAACCCAACTTGAACCATACCTAATTTATCTCTTCATCCCAGACCAGACTCCTCTCACCTCAAATTCTAAGATTCTGTCAATGGCTGTGCCATTCTTCCAAAAACTCTGGTTTGAAACTTCAGAGTTGTCTTCGACTCTTCTGTTTCTCTTACTTTCTATATGTTTTTATCAGCTTGCTATAATTTTTTCATTACCCTGTCACTATTCTAGTCTAGGCCCTTAGCACGTATCTCCTTTGTTGCTGTAGCAACCTAATTCTTAGTTGTATTCACCCAGCTTCTAGTCTCAAATTCATCCTCCATCAAATTCACTCTGTCCACTACAACTAGCAGCTTTACTTCTCTATTCAAAACCTCCAATATTAATTGGGTATCTGCTATGTGTGGGCATGGAACTAATTGTGATCAGGAGATACAGCTAAGTCCCCATTAGTGAGGATAACAAATCCCATTAGGGAGTCACATGAATTTACATTTATACTATTCAAAGTTCTAATTATGTAAAATGTGGTCATTGGTTCAAGCTCAATGGAAATTTTTAGTGTGAATTCAAAGAATGGGACCAATTCATGGGATTTATTATTCACTCTAATCAGGAACTAATTTTATATAATTTGCTCTTTAAAAGAGTATAATATAGTTGTTTGTATTAAGAGTATCTGACATGTCCCTAATACTAGTACCACTAGTACTAATAACTAACAATGAAATGTTTTCATGGTTTTCAAAGCACTTTATAGACATTAACTCATTTGATCCTCGCAATGACCTTGTGAGGAATATTTTATTATTATCAGGTTTTTATCAATGATGAAACTTAGGCTGAGATTAAATGATTTGTTAAGGGTGACAGTTAATAGAAGTCTAAGGCAGGACCTGAATTTATCAGGTTTTCCTAGCTCTTTTATAGTGCTCAATCCATTATGACACCTAGTTAACATAGTGCTTTCCAATTTTCAAAACATTTGTAATGAACATTATCCCATTTCATCTCCCCAAGAACCTTATGAAATAGAGTAGGTAATATTCCTATTTAGATTAAAATTTTATTATGATGTTTGTCTTCAAATTGTCTTCATTTATTAAATTACTACTTTTAAAAATAAAAACCTATTACCTTCATTCTACATAATTCCCATTTTGAAATAAGGAAATTAAGCATATGAGAGTTATGACTTATTTAGGGTCACAGAGCTCATTAGTGATATAAAGTGGGGGCTAGAATCCAGGTCTCTATTTCTAAATTTGATTCATTATACTGTTAGATGAGAAAAACAAAAGTGACAAAAATGTGGATTCTTACTTTAAAAGTGCTGTTTTTTTAAAACCTGTGGAGCAGTACAAGATTGGTAGTACCTTTACATATTTAATATAAATGCTCTATCCAAAGACAGATAAGGGGGGAAATTGGCAAATTCATAAAAGTGTTTTCTTGTATTTTCATTTTAAAGATTCCTTGTGTGACTTAGTGCCTCAATCAAAAGTTCCCTTCCCTAGAAAGCATTGATAAAAAAATTTAAAAATATATTCATTAACTTATGGTCACTGATGAATTTAAAGAAGCAGAGTATGTCCTTTAAAACAAATGAAATAGACCTTGACAATGGATGTGTAAAGAGGACCCTAATGAATAAATTGTTCTTCCCAGCTGGAAACATTAGCTAGCTTTGGTCTTTAGCCAGTGATGTATCTATTTGTCCTTGGGGGAGGGGTTCTCTACTTTAAGGTTGAGTTTGTGTTCTTTACTTTGAGACACTCCATCACGCTAAATCAACATGTGCACTTATGGTACTATTTAAGCCTTAATAAATATTGTATTAACATGGGGTGTGTGTGTGTGTGTGTGTGTGTGTGGATGTTGTGGAAAGAGAGATGGGAGCTCAAACATAAGCAGAGATTGGAATTTTCCTTGTCTCAGCTGCTGTGTATATATTTGCCAAAGAGATAGTTAGAAGAGAGGAAGTAAATTTGTGCTTGAGACTTTTGAAGACTTGATCAAAAAGCTTATAGCTTTCTATCCCATTACCTCCAGAGTGGGAGCAAGGTCAAGTGGTCACCTGAGCTAGCCATTATTCAAGTGCTTCTGATCTCCCTTAAGTCAGACCTGATCCACAGTGGCATTCAGCCCTGGAATTTTATCCACAGGGTCATTTCCACTACCAGGGGATCAGGTAAATTTAAATTTTGGTCTCCTATATGTGAGGGTTTGTTTTTTTTTTTGGAGCCAGTTCATATTGCCTTCCAATGATTAATTTTTCATTGTGAGCATTTACACCTCAGGAGTCAGCAAACTATAAATCTTGATTGATTATTTTGTTGATTGTTTAAATTCACAGAAGTGATAGAGAGAATGTTAATAATGAGGATTAGATTTTAAAATATGTTGTGCATATATTTCTCCCCCAGACTTGACTGTTAAACATTTACCAATAGGACACTTCTAAATACAGTTCTTTCAGTTTTGTCCTTGTCAATATCAGATTCATCACTAGTTCTACAGCCCATCATAGTTCTTCTTCCTTCCTTCCTTCCTTCCTTCCTTCCTTCCTTCCTTCCTTCCTTCCTTCCTTCCTTCCTTCCTTCCTTCCTTCCTTCCTTCCTTCCTTCCTTCCTTCCTTCCTTCCTTCCTTCCTTCCTTCCTTCTTCCATTATTCCTTCCTCCCTTTCTCCCTTTCTTCCTCCCTCCTTCCTTCCCTTCCTCCTTTGCCCAACCCAAACATAGGAAGACTGAATGGGTGGATGAGAACAGTTCTTCCCAATGTGACAAGAAAATCACTTTAAAAGACTGATATATATTAATTTAAGGTCGCCAAGGAATTCAGCTATGTAATTCCTAAATGAAAACTCAAGTCAGCAGTCAACCTTTTATGGAGTTTAATTACAAACAGGAGGAAGAAAGGTATTAGAGATAGAGAGAGAGAGGGAGAGAGAAAAGGGAGAGAGAGAGAGAGAGAGAGAAAGAGAGAGAGAGAGAGAGAAGGGAATAGGGCTTAAATACCCCTTCTGTTTAGGCTGGGCCAAAAGGCCCAAGCCCTTAGATAGCTGGGGCAAAGAAAGGACATCAGTCCCTATTACTCACGTGACCAAAATGGAGAAACAGTCTCAGGGGCCTCCACCTCCAGCTTCCTTCAGAGCAAGCTTCTCAGAGCACCTCTCCAACCACTCAGAGCCAAAACTCTCCAACCCACCCCCTCAGTCCTCAGACCCCTCTATCTTTAAGGAAACCATCCAAGTTCCCTCCCCTCAGTTCTCACATCTACCAATCACTGTCCATGTCTTCCCTGTGCCAATGGTGGCTCTACCTTAACCCAGGACCGCCCAGAGGTCTGTGGCTTTGCATATGTCTGTTGAAGGTCATATTCTCAAATAATTAAATTTTGATCTATGCTGCAGCCCTTCCTAAATCCTGTTAGGACTGAGTGGGGTGGAAATTGTATTTTCCAAGACCTGGTTCTGTCATTCCAAGTATCTCTATTGTATCAATTCTAAAATCAATCATGACTCAAAGAACTTCCTGTTCTATGCTTAAGCATAGGTCAAAGCCCTTTCCATTGTTTAGCAAAAGGTTTCTGTCCTAAAGTAATCTTAAGAAGGGAGGAGGAGGAACCTCCCATGCCAATGGGGTTCACATTCCAATAGACTATCACTAAGAAATTTTCCAAGTATGAAATTTCCCAATGGTGAAATTTCCCAATGGTAAAATTTCCAACATTTATAAGTCTAAGAAATTTTAAGGTTTACACCAACAACCATGAAGGCAGCTGAAGCAGGTACTGCAGAGCCCTTAGAGCTTGGGCAGACATTGAAATGTCAGGATCATCACCAAACATTCTGACTTACTATGTTGTCACTGGACTTGGATGACTCTGGAAGAGAAGCGAGGCTAATGACTGTGCAGCTCTGCCTCTCTTAAATCCAATTCACACAGAAGTCAAATGCATGTATCATTGATCCTTATATGAAGTGATGCAAAATGAAGAGAGCAGAACCAGAAGAACATTGTACACAGTAACAGCAAAAATGTATGATAAACTGCGAATGATCTAACTGTTTTCTACAAGGCTACCCAGGATAACTCCAAAGGGATTCATGATGAAAAAGGTGGTCTACCAGAAGAAATTTTTCTCTAGCAATATGTACCATTTTCCCACATGATGAACAAGGAACTATGTATTATGTGATAATATATGTGATAATAACCTATATCATATTACCTGCTTTCTTGGGGAGGAGGGAGCTATGGGAGAGAAAGGGAATAAAGAATGAAACATAGATTTTGGGACATAGCTATTGTGAGAATTTGTTTCTCTTGGACAAGGCATTTATTATAATTTATTATATTTTTATAACATATACATTATATTATTGTTGCTACATATTATGCTGTTTTTTGCTATGTATAAAAAATAAAATAAAGAGTAAAAAAAATAAAATGAAGGACAAACAACTACCACCATCACCACCACAACATAATCAACATGTTAGTGATTAGGCAAGTACCAATGATTCTTCCACCATCCCTTGGGTTAAATGTTCACCTTTCTCCAGGATCACTGGTTGTCTTAAGTTTCGTTTAAGGTCCTCAAGAGGCATAGCCATTTCCTTCTCTGGGGGACAGAATGACCCAACAGGTCACATTGTATGGGGGAGAAAACATGGCAGGCCATGAAAGACCTGACATAGGTCTTTCAGTGGCTTGCCCACAGTCTAGTATATATAAGAGAAGGGACTTGAATCTAGGTCTTCCTGATTTCAAGGTCAGTTTTCTTTTTTTAAAAGATAATAATTTCCTCAATTGCATGTAGTAACACTTTTCCACATATGTTTTCTGAAGTTATAAGATCCAAATCCTTCCTTTCCCTCCCCACTCCCAAAGATGGCAAGCAATTTGATCTGGGTTATACATGTATTATCATGCAAAACATTTCCTCATATTTTTCATC
Organism: Monodelphis domestica; assembly: GCF_027887165.1. NCBI lineage: Eukaryota > Metazoa > Chordata > Mammalia > Didelphimorphia > Didelphidae > Monodelphis > Monodelphis domestica. The sequence goes on along the minus strand of NC_077229.1, from coordinate 433,925,721 downwards.
ATTGAAAGAGAATACTTATAATCCTGAACTACCAAACACAAAAAAACTAAAGTGAAAAATAGTATGCTTTGATTTGTATCTGACTCCAACAGTCCTTTCTCTGGAAATGGGTAGCTTTCTTTGTCTTAATTCCTTCAGAATTGTCCTGAATCATTGCTTTATTGAGGGGAGCTAAGCCTTTCACAATTGATTATCATAAAATGTTGTTGTTATTGTGTACAGTGTTCTCCTGGTTCTGCTTAGTTCATTCTTCATTAGTTCATGTAGATCTTTTCAGATTTTTCTGAAAACAAGCTGTACATCATTTCTTAGAGCACAATAGTATTCCATTACCAACATATACCATACCTTGTTCAGCCATTCCCTAACTGATGGACATCCTTTCAATTTCCAATTCTTTGCCACCACAAAAAAATGTTGCTTTAAATATTTTGTACAAGTAAGTCTTTCCCTTTTTATGATCTATTTGGTATATACAGACCCATTAATGGTATTACTGGATCACAGGGTATTGTACAATTTTATGGCCCTTTGGGCATGATTCCAAATTGCCCTCCAGAATGTTTGGATCAGTTCACAACTCCACCAACAATGCATTAGTGTCCCAATTTCGCAATATCCCATCCAACATTTATCACTTTCCTTTATTGTCATATTGGCCAATCTGATAGGTGTGAGATGGTACATCAGAGTTGTTTTAATTTGTGTTTCTTCAATCAAGAGTGATGTAGAACATTTTTTCATATGATTATTGATAGATTTGATTTCTTCATCTGAAAATTGCTTGTTAATATCCTTTGACAAGGTCAATTTTCTATCCACTGTCACCTTTACGTTCAAATGCCCCGGATTAATTGTTTCTTCTGTTAAACCTACTTGTGTTCTCACCTTTCCTAGTTCTATTGGTAGCACTACAATGTCCCAGTCATCTAGGCTCAAAATCTGAGCCTTCTTTTACTCTTTCTTCTCCCTCAGTCCTTGCATTCAATCAGTTACCAAGGAAGGCCTGTGATTTCACCATCACATCACTAGTGTTTGTCTCCTATCTATTCATACTGACACTGCTTTAGTTCAGCTTTTTATTGCTTCGTCTAGGCCATTGTCATGAGCTCCTATTTTCTCTGCCTCTGTGTCTAATTTCTTCTCTCTCCAAAACATTTTCCATAAAATTGCCAAAATAATCTTCCTAGGGTAAAATTTTCATCATGTCACTTTCTTGCTCAAAAAACTTTCAATGGTGTTATATTGTCTCCAGGATAAAGTACAAACCTCAGACTGGCATTCAAGTCCTTCAAGATCTGGCCCAAAATTCATGTCACATCATTTATTAAAAATAAAACTGACATGCTACCTGTCCCCTTTCTTTTCTTTCAAGGCTATACTCAGGAGCTATCTTCTCTGGAGATCTTTCCTTCCTTCTTCCTTAGAAAATCTTTTCTCTTTCCTCCAAGTTAGTGATTCCCAACATTTTGTCCCTTTCAAAAACAGCAAAAAATGTGTTATGAACCCCCATGGTAATTAAATGTACTATTCATAACATTCTGCAATCATTTACTGATTAAGAGGACATTAAAGCATTTTAACTTGAAAGCCTCAGATTGTCCCCATGAACCACTAACTAGGAAATGCTGCTCGAAGTAAGCATATTTTCTGAATCTATCCTTTGTGTCTGGTTCACTGTCTGCTTTGTATTATATTTATCTGTGAACCTATCCTCCCTACTAAATCGAAAACTCTTTAAGTACCAGGACTATGATTTTCATCTGTGAAGCCTGGGCACCTAGCAGAGTGTCTAAGTTTCAGTCTTTTTTTTTTTGGCTTTGAAGTCTCCACACCTGAACATAGCAGGTCCAGCTTAATAAATGTTTGTTGAATTGAATTGATTCAGGAAGATCAAAAAGCTTTTGAGATCCAAAGGGGTGAATATCTAATGAGGAAATCAAAGGAATCTTCCCCTCCATCTTACCTCATAAAGTATGACTACTACTCTTAATTTTCTCTGTTGTTTTTTATCTCCTCTTAGGTCTCTGCTTTCAGTAGACTAATACTAAGGTGCTAGAGGTTTCATATGTTACGTGGTCAGGAAAAAAATTACATTTGGAAAGGGACTTCTGAGGAGAATGACTAACTAGAGGACCAAATGTCTAACTATGAGAATAACAGGCTCCCATCTAGGGAGATACTTAGGAGCTGGTAAAGTGTCTTCTGCCCCTCCATGAGGATCATCTGTCAATTCCTAGGGTCAGGTTTACCTGTAGAGTGGGATTTGGCTTTCTTTTGAAAAAATGATCTTTAGATTATTAGAGATCAGAGAAAGCCCAAGTTGGGCTTCTGTGATGTTATGGTCAGACCTTGATGAGAAAAAGATAAAGCAGTCAGTTAACTAGACAGAGGTCTTCTATAGGCTAATAATGATGCCTGAGCATCTTTGGGATCCTGTAAGGGCAGCCTAGCTGTGCTGGCAGAGCACAGTCCTACCTCCCTGGCAAGCTGCCCAATCTCTCTAACTTGGGGCCTTGAGATACATTTCAGTGAGATCATTTCCAGGTGGTCATTTCTCCAGGGGTCTGGAGTAGAAGCATGTGATCAGAGGTTTGGTGAGGATCAAACTCGATAATTAAAGTAAAGCACTTTACAAACCTTAATAGGCCATATAAATACCAGTTGTTGTTATCCTCTGCTCATGAGGCTACCAATCTTGTGATAACTTCATTCAGTACTGCCTTCTTCTACTGCTTTCCTATAGAGTTCATTCATTGTTTATAGAGAGACCATAGTGGTGTACTGGTAGGGCTATCTGGGGAAACGATGTCAGCACATACACGTTGGGGTTTAGCCTGTATAGTAGGACCTCGTTTTATGCAATCATTACTTTCCAAGACCCTTTGCGTAAGCTGAAAAGCAGCAGAAAAGCAAACCCCATTATTTAATGAGCATTTCTTATACAAACATATCTAGGTACTTCTTGACTTTTCTTAGGCTTATCAGAGCTACCAGCATCATTACTCTTTTTTTAAAAAGAAAAGGTATTTTATTTTCCCAATTACGTGTAATAGCAGTTTTCTACATAATATTTTCTGAAGTTATGATGATCCAAATTGTCTCCCTCCCTCCCTTCTCTTCCCTTTCCCCAAAGCTTGTAAGCTACTTGATCTGGATTAATACATGTATTATCATGGAAAACATACTTCCGTATTGGTCATTGTTGCAAGAGAATACTCATATAAACCCAAACCCCAAGATAAAAATCCAGATAAACAAGTGAAAACTAGTATGCTTTCATCTGCATTCTGACTCCAATAGTTCTTTCTCTGGAGGTGGAGAGAGTTCTTTGTCATAAGTCCTTCACAGTTATTCTGGGTCATTTTACTCCTGACAGTAGCTAGGTCTCTCACAGTTGCAGCATCGTTATTCTTGTACTTTGGGACCAGTATTAATAACTAAATAGCATTAATGAGGCAAAACAGAAGCCCTGCTCTGACTTGGTTATAAGGGAGAACTCTGGACAAAGACTAATGAGGGAGCGAATGTTTATTGCAAAACTCACAGGAATGCTTTTCAGATTTACAATGAGCACGACTGAGTGAGAGACTTTACATCTTGAGGATTTAGAGAGTATTTTTTTAAATTTTATAGTATTTTATTTGATCATTTCCATGCATTATTCATTAAAGACAAAGATCATTTTCTTTTCCTCCCTCCCACCCCCCATAGCCGACGTGTGATTCCACTGGGTATCACATGTGTTCTTGCTTCGAACCCATTGCCATGTTGTTAATATTTGCATTAGAGTGTTCGTTTAGAGTCTCTCCTCTGTCATGTCCCCTCAACCGCTGTAGTCAGGCAGTTGCTTTTCCTTGGTGTTTCTACTCCCACAGTTTGTCCTTTGCTTATGGATAGTGTTTTTTCTCCTAGATCCCTGCAGATTGTTCAGGGACATTACACCGCCACTAATGGAGAAGTCCATTATGTTCAATTATACCACAGTGTGTTTGTCTCTGTGTACAATGTTCTCCTGGTTCTGCTCCTCTCGCTCTGCATCACTTCCTGGAGGTCGTTCCAGTCTCCATGGAATTCCTCCACTTTATTATTCCTTTTTGCACAATAATATTCCATCACCAACATATATCACAATTTGTTCAGCCATTCCCCAATTGATGGGCATCTCCTCGTTTTCCAATTTTTGGCCACCACAAAGAGCGCAGCTATGAATATTTTTGTACAAGTCTTTTTGTCCATTATATCTTTGGGGTACAGACCCAGCAGTGCTATGGCTGGATCAAAGGGTAGATATTCTTTTGTCGCCCTTTGTGCATAGTTCCAAATTGCCCTCCAGAATGGTTGGATCAGTTCACAACTCCACCAGCAATGAATTAATGTCCCTACTTTGCCACATCCCCTCCAGCATTCATTACTTTGCATAGCTGTCATGTTAGCCAATCTGCTAGGTGTGAGGTGGTACCTCAGAGTTGTTTTGATTTGCATTTCTCTAATCAGAAGAGATTTAGAACACTTTTTCATGTGCTTACAGATAGTTTTGATTTCTTTAAATGAAAACTGCCTATTCATATCCCTTGACCATGTATCAATTGGAGAATGGCTTGATTTTTTGTACAATTGATTTAGCTCTTTATAAATTTGAGTAATTAAACCTTTGTCAGAGGTTTTTATGAAGATTTTTTCCCAATTTGTTGTTTTCCTTCTGATTTTAGTTACATTGGTTTTGTTTGTACAAAAGCTTTTTAATTTGATGTAGTCGAAATTATTTATTTTACATTTTGTGATTCTTTCTATGTCTTGCTTGGTTTTAAAGTCTTTCCCCTCCCAAAGGTCTAACATGTATACTATTCTGTGTTTACCCAATTTACTTATTGTTTCCTTCTTTATGTTTAATTCATTCACCCATTTTGAATTTATCTTGGTGTAGGGTGTGAGGTGTTGATCAATTCCTAATCTCTCCCACACTGTCTTCCAATTTTCCCAGCAGTTTTTATTGAATAGTGGATTTTTTTTTTCCCAGAACCTGGGATCTTTGGGTTTATCGTATACTGTCTTGCTGAGGTCACTTGCCCCCAGTCTATTCCACTGATCCTTCTTTCTGTCTCTTAGCCAGTACCAAATTAATTTGATGACTGCTGCTTTGTAATATAGTTTGAGGTCTGGGACTGCAAGGCCCCCCTCATTTGTGTTTTTTTTTTCATTATTTCCCTGGATATCCTTGATCTTTTGTTATTCCAAATGAACTTTGTTATGGTTTTTTCTAAATCAGTAAAGAAATTTTTTGGGAGTTCCATGGGTATGGCACTAAATAGATAAATAAGTTTGGGTAGGATGGTCATTTTTATTATATTGGCTCGTCCTATCCATGAGCAGTTAATGTTTTTCCAATTGCTCAAGTCTAGTTTTAGTTGTGTGAAGAGTGTTTTGTAGTTATGTTCATATAGTTCCTGTGTTTTTCTCGGGAGATAGATTCCTAGGTATTTTATTTTGTCTAAGGTGATTTTGAATGGGATTTCTCTTTCTAGTTTTTGCTGCTGAGCTGTGTTGGAGATATATAGAAAAGCTGATGACTTATGTGGGTTTATTTTGTATCCTGCAACTTTGCTAAAGTTGTTGATTATTTCAATTAGCTTTTTGGTTGAATCTCTTGGATTCTTTAAGTAGACCATCATGTCATCTGCAAAGAGTGATAACTTGGTCTCCTCCTTGCCTATTTTGATGCCTTCAATTTCTTTTTCTTCTCTAATTTCTACTGCTAGTGTTTCTAGTACAATGTCAAATAATAGAGGTGATAATGGGCATCCTTGTTTCACTCCTGATCTTATTGGGAATGCATCTAGTTTATCCCCATTGCAGAGGATATTAGCTGATGGTTTTAGATATATACTGTTTTTATTTTTAGGAACAACCCTTCTATTCCTATGCTTTCTAGTGTTTTTAATAGGAATGGGTGTTGTATTTTATCAAAGGCTTTTTCTGCGTCTATTGAGATAATCATGTGGTTCTTGTTGGTTTGCTTGTTAATGTGGTCAATTATGTGGATGGTTTTCCTAATATTGAACCAGCCCTGCATCCCTGGTATAAATCCTACTTGATCATGGTGGATGACCCTTCTGATCACTTGCTGGAGTCTTTTTGCTAGTATCCTGTTTAAGATTTTTGCATCTATATTTATTAGGGAGATTGGTCTATAGTTTTCTTTCTCTGTTTTTGACCTGCCTGGTTTTGGAATCAGTACCATGTTTGTGTCATAAAAGGAGTTTGGTAGAACTCCCTCTTTGCTTATTATGTCAAGTAGTTTGTATAGTATTGGGATTAACTGTTCTCTTAATGTTTTATAGAATTCACTGGTGAATCCATCAGGCCCTGGGGATTTTTTCTTAGGAAGTTCTTTGATGGCTTGTTGGATTTCATTTTCTGATATGGGATTATTTAAGAATTCTATTTCTTCTTCTGTTAGTCTAGGCAGTTTGTATTTTTGTATAAATTCATCCATATCACTTAAATTGGTGTATTTATTGCCATATAATTGGGCAAAGTAATTTTTAATGATTGCCTTAATTTCCTCTTCATTGGAGGTAAGGTCCCCCTTTTCATCTATGATACTGTTAATTTGCTTTTCTTCCTTCCTTTTTTTAATTAGATTGACCAGTACCTTGTCTATTTTGTTTGTTTTTTCAAAGTACCAGCTTCTTGTCTTATTTATTAGTTCAATAGTTCTATCACTTTCGATTTTATTAATTTCTCCCTTAATTTTTATGATTTCTAGTTTGGTTTTCTGCTGGGGGGTTTTAATTTGGTCGCTTTCGAGTTTTTTTATTTGCATTTCCAATTGATTGATCTCTGCTCTCCCTAGTTTGTTAATATATGCACTCAGGGATATGAATTTATCTCTGATTACTGCTTTGGCTGCATCCCAAAAGGTTTGAAAGGATGTCCCGCCATTGTCATTTTCCTCGATGAAATTATTGTTTCTATGATTTCTTCTCTAACTAAATGATTTTGGAGTATTATATTGTTTAGTTTCCAATTAGTTTTTGATTTGGTTTTCCATGTACCATTACTGATCGTTATTTTTATTGCCTTGTGGTCTGAAAAGGCTGCATTTATTATTTCTGCTTTTCTGCATTTGTGTGCCATGTTTCTGTGACCTAATGTATGGTCAGTCTTTGTGAATGTGCTGTGTGGTGCTGAGAGGAAGGTGTATTCCTTTTTATCCCTATTTATTTTTCTCCATATGTCTGTTAATTCTAATTTTTCTAAGATTTCATTCACTTCTTTTACCTCTTTCTTATTTATTTTTTGATTTGATTTATCTAAATTTGATAATGGTTGGTTCAAGTCTCCCACTAATATGGTTTTACTGTCTATTTCTTCCTTCAATTCTCCTAGTTTCTCCATTAGAAATTTGGGTGCTATATTATTTGGCGCATACATGTTGATTAGTGATATTTCCTCATTATCTAAAGTCCCTTTTGACAAAATATAATTACCTTCCCTATCCCTTTTGATCAGGTCTATTTTTGCTTTGGCTTTATCGGATGTCATAATTGCCACTCCTGCCTTCTTTCTGTCAGTTGAGGCCCAGAAGGTCTTACTCCATCCTTTAATTCTGACCTTGTGAGTGTCTACCCGCCTCATGTGTGTTTCTTGGAGACAACATATGGTAGGGTTTTGGATTCTAATCCATTCTTCTATTCGTCTACATTTTATGGGTGAGTTCATCCCATTCACGTTCAAAGTTATGACTGTCATTTGTGAATTCCCTGGCATTTTGATATCCTTCCTTAATTCTAACCTTTCTTCTTCAGCTCTATCTTTTAGTCCAGTGATTTACCTTAAATCAGTCCCCCTTGTACTTCCCTTTCCACCCCCTCCCTTCTTATTCCCTCCCTTATTTTCCCCTGTAGTCTTTTTAAAATCCCCCCCCCACCCTCTCCCTTCCTTGTACTGCTTCCCTCCCCACCAGTCTGTTTTTTACCCTTCTACTCCCCTATAGGGCGCAAATCTATTCTCTTCCCCAATGGATTGGATTGTTCTTCTCTCTTTGGGTCAGTTTCAAAGTATGTAAGAGTTGAGTATTTCCTATCTCCAACCTCTTTACCCTTCCAGTGTATCGATGTTCTCCCCCCTCCCTCCATGAGCTTCTTTGTGACATATAAATTTACCCCCATTTGTTTCTTTTCCCATTTCTTTTAGTCATAACCTCTTTTCTTTTTTAGCTTTAGTCATGTATATATATATATATATACATACACATGTATATGTATTTATGCATGTATATATCTATATACCTATTTATGTCTTGTCCTTTCATCCTATACAGTTTGTCACTGTTCCCTCTGAGTGTAGTTCTTCTAGCTGCTTAGGTGATAGCAACAGTTTTTTAAGAGTTGCCAATGACCTCTTTTCTTATAGGGATACATATAATTTTAACTTATTGAGTCTCTTTAAAAATTTGTTGTTGTTGTTGTTGTTGTTGTTTTTCCCCTCTTTTTTAATTACCTTTTGATGATTCTCCTGAGTTCTGTGGTTGGACTTCAAATTTTCTGGTCAGGTCTGGTCTTTTATTTATGAATGCTTAGAACTCTTCTGTTGTGTTAAATGACCATACTTTCCCCTGTAAGAATATAGTCAGTTTTGATGGGTATTTTATTCTTGCCTGTAGGCCTAGTTCCCTTGCTTTCCGGAATATCGTATTCCATGCCTTTCGGTCCTTCAGTGTGGATGCAGACAGATCCTGTGTTATCCTCACCGTGTTTCCATGGTATCTGAATGACTTCTTCTTGGCAGCTTGTAATACCTGTTCTTTCATCTGATTATTTTTGAATTTGGCTATAACATTTCTTGGTGTTGTCAGTTGGGGATTAAATACAGGGGGTGATCTGTGGATTCTTTCAATCTCCACTTTCCCCTCTTGTTCTAGGATCTCGGGACAGTTTTCCTGGATAATTTCCTCTAGTATTATGTCCAGGCTTTTTCTTTTGTCATGGTCTTCTGGTAGTCCAATTATTCTTAAATTGTCTCTTCTTGAACGATTTTCTAAATCGTCTGTTTTGTGAATGAGATGCTTCACATTTTCCTCAATTTTTTCATTCTTTTTGTTTTGTTTTATAGTGTCCTGCTGCCTTGTGAGGTCACTTGATTCTAGTTGTTTCACTCTGGTTCTTAAAGATTGGATTTCATCTCTGGCTTTTTGGTCGTCTTTTTCCTTCTGGTCTGATTTTCTTTGAAGATCATCTTTCATTCTCTTTATCTCGTCTTTCATCTCCTTTGCCTCATCTTTCATCTCCTTTGCCTCATTTTCCAGCTGGATGATTTTGGCTTTCAGGACACTATTTTCTTGTTTTAGTTCAAGTGCCTCTGTTTCCAGATGACTTATCTTAATTTTTAAGTTCTTTTCCCAATTGTCTTCAGCCTCTCTTAGTTGTGTTTTGAGTTCTTCCACAGCCTGTATCCAATTCACTGGGATTTCTGGTTTATCGTTTGCTGATCTCTCCCCCTCTGTTCCATTTGGTGAGTAGTAGCTGTCTATTGTAGTTTCTTTCTTCTGTTTCTGTTGTTTATTCAAATTCACCCCTTCTTTCCTCCCCGTATTTGTCTGTGCTCTTGTTCCTCTCATTTTTTTTTTTGTTTTTGGGGGACTTCTATCAGTCTCCCCTCTTGGAGCTTTAACAGAGGATCTCTTGGTGTAATCTCTGGGGGATGGTTGTTGGGGGTTTGAGCTTTCCTGTCCTCTGGAGGCTTTTTATTGGCTTAAAGTCCAGCAGTAGATGAGGATGGATGGGGAGCCTGGGCTTCCCTGTGTTCTGGAGACTTTTGATGGGATTGAGTTCAGCTTAGTTGGGCTGGGTTTACTCTGAGTTTTAAACTTCCTGGACGGCTGGAGCAGATATGGAGGATCTCCAAAGCTCTGGCCAGGCTGCCAGGTATCTATGCTCCTTCTAGGCTGCCATCTTGACTTCGCCTCTTGGTTTCTGTTTTTTCAGAAGACCCTGCTCTCTAAGGGGGGACGGGTTGTGGCTTGCCTGGGCTCTGAGGGCTCCTGATGGGATTAGGTTCACCTGGTTTGGGCGGAATGAGCCCTAATGCAATAAGCCTCCTCCTCCACAGTCTGTGTTGAATGCCTGGAGACTGGTCCGGGTTGTTTTCAAGGTAAGCCCTTCACTAGCCCTGAGGTTTTTGTTCTTTCAGAAGCTCTGAGGGCTCCTGATGGGATTAGGTTCAGGTGGTGTGGGCCGAATGATCCCCGAGCCAAAAAAAGGAAGAAAAAAAAAGCAGCAACCTCCTCTTCCACAGTCTATGTTGAATGCCCGGAAACTGGTCCAGGTTACTTTCAAGGTAAGCTCTTCGGAGCAACCCCGTTGCCAGCCCTGAGTTTTCTGTCCTTTCAGTAGCTCTGAGGGCTCCTGGTGGGATTGGGTTCAGCTGGTGCCCTAAAGCTAGGACCTCCCTTGAGACTCAGATGGAAGGACCCAGCCAGGGGGCTACCGGCTTCCCCCTTCTCTCTATGTTTCCCTGCCATCTGTGTTGGGTGCCCCGGAGACTGGCTCAGGTTGCTTTCAAGGTGAGTCCTCAGAGCCCTGAGGTTCCCGCTGCTGCTGTGGGCTCAGCACTCTGGGTTGTGGGGGATGGGTCCTGGGACCTTCTTTCTGTCTACCCCTTAGATCCAAGTGATCTAGGGTTCTGGCTTTTGGGGTGCGGTACCTTTTGATCTAGGTCCAGGAGGAGGTTTCCCCAGGTCTATCCTGTTGTTCAGCTTGAATTTCCGTGGCCTAGGAGCACTCTGTTTGCGATCGGTAAGGAAGGGTTTCTGAGGTCTGAACTTTCACTGCTTCTACGCTGCCATCTTGACCGGGAGTCTCCTCCAGGGAAATTTTTGTGGAATATATTAGAAAGTGTATTGGTCCTAGAGCCAGGACTCCTGGCTTCAGATCAACATTTGATAGTTTTAGAGAGTATTTAAAATTTTTTATTGTATGTATTTTTCTTCCTTTTTTCCCAATTGCCTACCTGACTTTTTGTGCATTGAGTCTGAGTGAAATGAGGTCCTACTGTATTATAAACATTTAATTAAGTCTAGAAATCATCAAAACTATAAATCAAGCCCTGATTGATATAATGATTACAGCTTATTTATTTTATTTTATTTTTGTCATGCAAAACACACTTTCATATTGGTCATTCTTGGAAGAGCAAACTCAAAAATAACCCAAACCCCAAAATAAAACCATAAATACATTGATGGGAAAGACAACCCCAACAGTTCTTTCTCTGGAGGTGGAAGTGTCCTACTCAGGGATTTTTCTACATCTAGTACCTTCTTTCCCTGCTCTCTCCTGCTCTGTTTCCTTTTGAATGTTGTCTTCTCCAATTAGATTGTACGCTCCTTAAGGGCAGAAAATGTCTCCCTTTTTTATATTTGTGTCCTTAGCACCTGGCCTGGTACACAGCAGGTATTTACTAAATATTTATTGACTAATTGACTGATTGACAATAGATATGTTCAGAAAGGTATATCTCTTTCTGCCTCTTGAGTCATCACAGGTGGGAAATGAGTTGTTGAGTTGACCTCTTTATTGTGTACCTACTTTTTCCTTTATTATGCTCATTTGTTACAAGATTGTTGTTGTTGTTTTTTTAGGGGGGGGAGTGGTGGGGACATACTGACATCAAAATAAAGGGCCATTAAAGCATTTTAATTAAAATTCATTGAAGGGAAAGAAGGAAGTTCATCAAAAAAGCACAGACAAGGACAATTTTGAAAAAACAAACAAACAAATCATGGAATTTATTACAAACTTTAGAAAAGAAAATAGTATTGGGGCAACTAGGTGGCTCAGTGGTTGGCAATCCAGACCTGGAGATGGGAGGTCTTGGGTTCAAATTTGATCTCAGACAACTTTCTAGCTGGATGATTTTGGACAAATTATTTAATTCCAATTGCCTAAGTCTGTGTTGGTAAACCTATGGCACAGTTGTGGAGGCTGTTTCCCTTCCCCTCTCCATGCATGCCTGAGGACATTTCTCTCATCACCCACCCTCTGCCCCGCAGCCTGAAGTGAGTACTTCCTCCCTCCCCTGTCTGGAGTAAGAGGGTGGCTCACATTCAGTGTGAGGGTGCAATTGGGGCAATTGGTCTCTAAAATGTCACCATCACTGGTCTAAGCCCTTACCATTCTCTCTGCCTTGGAACTGATACTTAGTATTGATTCTAAGACAAAAGATAAGGATTAAAAAAAAAAAGCAAATAGTATTAAATGAAGATTTTTTTTTAGGCTCACATACCCTTTCATATTCTCCTCTGCACATGGAAATGTTCATTTCTTTTTGTATTTAATTCAGAATTAAAAAATAAAGTTAAAATCTTAAAAAATCAGATAGCTTAGGTCAAAATCCTGGAAATGATCCATCATTCCCATCACCAGAAGCATCATGATTCTCCATTAGTCTCAGCCAGACCTGAAGCAAAGCTGAGCCCAGGGCAGGGGTGACAGGATGAAGGGATTGAACAACAGACCTCTAGGGAAGAGGCCAGGGAGGAGGAGCTCGAAAGTAGAAGAACTTTTCATCTATTTACCTGTTTTTTCCTAGAACTTCTGAGCTTTCTCTTTTCTACCTTTCTGCTCTCACCCAGTAGGCAATGATAGTTTTGATCTGAGGGGAAAGCATTGATTCAGCCTCTAGGTTTATTCCACTTAGCTAAGCGATCCAGAGGCAACTCCATTTGCATTTCTATGCAGGCCTTCCTAAGCCCAGGACTCTTCCCAATTGCCCTATTATTTTTCAGAACCACCTATTGCTTCTTACATATTCTAATTTAACTTTAAATAAAAGGAAAGGAAAGGAAAGCAAGTGGGTCATTTCTCCTGGACTTTTGAAGCCTTCAGATTTCACCTGTGGGAAGTTTGGGCGAAAGGTTTGTTTTTCCCTCTAGGCTTCTTCTGCTTAGCTAAGGCCAGCCAAGCCAGCCTGACTTTTGCATTTTTATCAGGCCTCTTTTGGAACCTTTGGCACTCTGGATGAATTTCAATGATTGTATTTAATGATTTGTAGGGGAGAGCTGTGATGCCCACTCCCAGAGCTTTAATGTTGGGTGAGTGCCAGAAAACCCAGCTTTTGCTGCAGATTTATCTTCAGGTTGTGTGTATTTTTCAATATTCACTCAACAAGTCTTATTGACCTGGTGCCTAGTCCTGTGCTAGGCACTGCTGAGAATATAGAAGATGATCTATGGCATGATCCCTGTCCTCTAGTCTAGTTGTACATATAAGGAATCATAAGTCCAATAAAAACTCATGAAAGTAACTACTGTTCGCTTGGAAAGAGAATTAGGACACAGATTCTGCTCTAAAGGAATTTGTGTTCTAATGGGAGGGAAATGACATGTACATGACTTCCTATGAAGTGGAGGAGGAGGAAGGGGAGAGAGGAAGAGAGAAGGAGGGAGGGAGGGAGAGGAAGGGGAAGGGAGAGAGAAGAAGGAAAGGGAAGGGAAGGGTCAGAGGAGGGAGAGGAGATCCATTTGGAAGATTTGGGGAGACTTTCTGGAGGAGATGGCACATGAGGGACTTCAGATAGAGGTTGGGTGAGGAATTCATTCAAGATATAATACAACACATGAGAAAAAAAGTGGAAATGGGTAAGGACATAGGATATGGGATTCAACTAAAAAATGAACTGAACAGTCAATTTTAGCAAAGTAGCAGAATATAAAACAAAACCACCCAAATCAACATTTTTATCACTAACCATGTCCTGCAAGAATTAGTAAGAAATAATCCATTTAAATTAACTACAGATAAAATAAAATATTTAGGAGTATAACTTCCAAAACAAATCCAGAAACTATATGAATGTGATTATAAAATGCTTTATATACAAAAAAGTCAGATTTTTAAAATTGGAGAAATATTAGTTGTTTATGAATGGGCATAGCCAATATAATTAAATTAAATTAAAATGACAGTCCTACCTAAATTAATCTACTTATTCAATGACATCCCAAATAAAGTTCCAAAAGTTATTTTATTGAACTAGAAAAAATAATAACAAAATTCATTTGGAAGAACAAAAAGTTAAGAATATCAAAGGAATTTGGGGGGGGTGTTAATTAAGGAAGTAGATCGAGCAGTAACAGATTTCGAACTACATTATAAAGCTGATATTGGCTAAGAAATAGAAAAATAGATCAGTAGAACTGAATAGACATACAACAGTAAACAATTGTAAAAGGACTATAGTGACTTTATGTTTCATAGGTAAAGTTCCAAGTTTTTGGAATAAGAATTCATTATTTGGTAAAAATCATTGGGAAAACTGGAAAACAGTTTCACAAAAATTAGATATAGACCAATATCTTATACTATTTATCAAGATAAGATCAAAATGGATATATGACCTAGGTATAGAGGAAGATTTTTGTTATAAACAAATAAGAACAGGGAATATATTATCTATCAGATTTATGGATAGGAGAAGAATTTATGAACAAAAAATAAATTGAAAACATTGTAAAGTATAAAATGGATGATTTTGAATACATTAAATTGAAAAGGTTTCGTACAAATAAAACTAATGTAGCCAAGACTAGAAGGAAAAAGAAGTTGAGGAAAAATCTTTGTAGATGGCTTATCAGATAAGAGTTCTCATTTATAAAATATATAGAGAACTTTGTCAAATATAAAAAAATAAACATACTTCCTTATTGGTCATTGTTGCAAGAGAATACTCATATAAACCCAAACCCCAAGATAAAAATCCAGATAAACAAGTGAAAACTAGTATACCTCAACCCCTTTACCCAATAAGTAGATATTTTTGGTTCTACTGAAGACTTAATCATCTTCTGTGTGCTAGGGGGAATTACAAAATGCCTTAACTAAAAAGAAAGAAACTGAAAGGGATTTTCACTTACCCTTCGGCTCTAGTCAGACCTGATTCCAAAATCAAACAGCTCTGCCTGGGGAAGGGGAGGAAGAAGTGGTGCTACCTTCTATCTATTCCCTCTTTCCCAAGTATCTGGCAACACATTGGTTCCTTCTTGATTCCCTCACTAGTACACTTTCAGCAATGACAAACTCTCTGGCCCTCCTTTTTCTCAACTGTTTTATGAGGATCTAGATCAAGTAAGCTCTGAGTCCTATGAACCTATGATCATTTTAACCCCATGTCTAAAACTAAACTCATAATCTTTCCCCCTAAACATCTTTTGCCTCTATTACTATAATGGTGTCACAATCTTCTGAGACTCTTAGAATCTCATAACATTGTTATTACCTGATCTTCCTCACCTCACATTGGATGCCAAATCCCATTTATTATATCTCCAGGATACTTTTTTACTTCTGGCCTCTCTTCTCCATTAACACTCCAACTA
This sequence comes from Monodelphis domestica, assembly GCF_027887165.1. Classification (NCBI taxonomy): domain Eukaryota; kingdom Metazoa; phylum Chordata; class Mammalia; order Didelphimorphia; family Didelphidae; genus Monodelphis; species Monodelphis domestica. Next base: position 433,910,342 of record NC_077229.1, on the reverse strand, counting down.
CCCCAGTTCAGGACCTCATCTCTTCAAGCCCTCACCTTGAGGGCTCACCTAATTCTTATAAAAGCCTCCTAACTGGTTTTCAACCTACAATCTACCCTCTCTCCAATCCATCCTTCACATTGCTAAAGTAATCTTCCTAATGGTATCTATGATTAGATCATTTCTCTCCTCAAAAAAGGTGTCTGCCAAAAAAACTATAAGCTTTTGACATCTAAGACCTTCCACAATCTGGATCCAAACTATTTTATGCTAATTAGACCACTCCTTAGTCTTCATTCTTTTCCCTCTACCTTCTATCATAGTGCTCCTGGACATGTCATTCACCATGTTTGGAATAGACTCTCTTGATAAAGTAATGATGTTTTTGATGCACTCATTGTTTATTACATATAGCCTACTGCTCTTTTGTTTGTAACATTTAAGTATCCAATTTGGCCAATGGGAGAATCCAATGCAGGCATCTTTGTGTCCCTCCCTCCTTACCTTCCCCAATACAGTTTGATTGTTTGGGTCCTATCCCAGGGAGTTTGCTTAACTGAATGAATGGAATTTGTCTTAATAAGAATATTCCATAAGTATGGCATGAAATATGTTAATAAGTAGGTAAGATCAATGTAATTGAGTAAGTCAAGGCATCACCTGTGATTCATGGTCCTTTTCCAAAAGGAAAGACTAACTACAACAACAATCTATACAAGTGCAAAGGGCAAATTGAGTGGTATCATGAAACTTAGCTTCACTCCAGCCTCAAGAAACTTTTCAGCCAGATGTCAATGGTTTGTGGGATTCCTTGTTTCTTACTATGCTTTTAGAGACAGGCATGTTGGAATCTTCACTAAGGACCTTCAGCTTAGTGCCTGTTCCCTACCTCATTGCACCTGTTAGGATAGGATTTGGGGTAAAAATTGCAAGCCTTTTCATTCTTTATCACACACCCCATGAGAGATATCCTTTCACTGTTGTATGAACTCTTCAAGATCGTGAGGAAAGTATTTGGCTTTTCAATGATTCTTGGACAATGTGTATTTGTTGATTTATTATAGCCCATCCTTCTTATATTAATCACTTTCCAATGATATGCAACTTGTATGTTTTGGGAATTATAACTAGTATATACTATGAGTATATTTATATATACTTATATTCCTATCTCCACTTTCTATCAGAAGCAACAGCAAGTGATACTTACATAAGCAGGGCTAGGGCAATATTAATAACAAGTTGAATAAAAATTAAAAAAGATGAAGATCCAACTACAAAATGTGGAAGCAAAAGGAATCCAGAGCCCACTAGCATAAATGAGATCACACATAAAATATGCATATTGCCTATTATATATTTGGGGGTATTAAATATATTTTAGTCAGTATGTATGACATTTTGAAAAACAATGCCTTCACTTCAAAGAATCAAGATAAAAAGAGTAATGTATATTCATATTATATATGTGTGTATTTATCTATATGTACAGATATATATTATATATTCCCAATGCATTTGAGTAGCAAAGAAAAACATGTTAGTATTATACTCTGAATTTTAGGCATGTCTGCTTTTTATTATTATTTTATTATTAAATTTTATTAAATTAAATAAATTTTTATTAATTTAGCATTACAAACCTAAGCATTTAGCCTAGAATGAAAAATGTTCAAATTGACAGAGCCTCCCTCCCTCATGCCGTCAGACATCTATACTCCCAAGACAATTTGAGGTAACATTTCTAGGAATCTTGAACAAGGAAAAGGTCACAATATGTTAAAATACAGTTTTAGTTTAACATTCCAGAACAACAGTCACTTAATCTTCAACTAGAACTACTAAATTCCATCCTTGACCACTCTCCTTAAGGACAGAAAAGGCTTCCTCTCAGTGATCAATATCTTAATTCTTGAATGGAAAAAAATAGGAGTGTGTTGGGAATATGGGGGGGGGGAGCACATAGGATACATTTTCAGGTTTAATTGACATTATTAACATTTTCTCTATCACTTTCTTAGATCTAAGCCATCAACAAAACAATATATCAAGCTTCAATTTGTAGTATTTGCCAATTGCCACTGTGTAAATGCTCACCTTGAAATTTTAGCAATTGACTTTTAGGAGCTGGTTTGAGCTGGCTCTAGCACACTTCTGAAAGGAGGACATAGCCCTTAAGAAGGTCATGGGATGAGTCACTTGATGGGGTGGAGAAGGCAATGAGCAGTAGTAGTAGTAGTCTAGTAGTAGTAGTTGAGAATGACGGCTATCTTTGTGCGTTTTCATCTATGATAGATGAGTGTGCACAAAGACACTTGTGCGTGAAGGAGATTTAAGTGGAAAAGTCAATGCACAGAGACAGTCCCACTCTCTCGGCGTTGGAAGCCTGGGTCCAATGGCACGAAAAATCGTTACACCTGGAGACTTCCTCAGCTGCATTGGATGGCCGTGTTGTCTTTTGTGCTCCAACATGCCCTGAGCACTCCACAGTGCTTTGCTGTGTCGCCATCTCAGACGTTGAACCTTCTTGTTGGTTTCTTCCGCCTGTTCAGCCGAAGCAGTCTTCACATGCTGGGTGGTTCACCAGGGGTCGACGACCTGATGGCTACCCTCACAAGGTTTGGCCGGCTTGTCGAAGCCATTGCCCAGGGTGTGGCCGCTGCCACATGCTAGCAGCTACTGGGAGCTTATATATAAATAACATAAATACATATAAATAATATCTATAATCATGTTTCTATATTATTTGATAGAGAACTTTTCTTCAGAAAGCATCCAGTGCATGTAAAAATACAGTACTAACTCACATTTTTATAACACATGATTACTTAGAAACCGCTTTCTTCTTGTAGATAGAGAGAGGGAGAGAAGTTCCCTGAGATATGGTACCATCCCTATGGCACTTTGCTAAGAAGAAAAATCATGTTCTAAGTCAACTTTCTATCAGGTTTGAAACCTCATTTAGTCTTTTAAAAAAACAAGAACTTCTTACTTTGTGATCAGAATTGATACTAAGTATGGGTTCCAAGGCAAAAGAGTTGTAAGGGCTGGGCAACGGGAGGTAAGTGACTTGCCCAAGATCATATAGCTAGGAAGTGTCTTGAGGTCATATTTTGACCCAGGACCTCTCATCTCCAGTCCTGTCACTCTATGCACTGAGCCACCTACCTGCCTCTCCATATTTAGTCTTTACCTCTTTTGTCTCATCATTGCTAATATTCAGTCAGTTGCTAAAAATTTTGTTTCAACAATAGCTTTCCTATATCTCTTACTCAGCACTCACATGGGCATCACCCTAGTCCAGCACTACTTGCTCCTAATTTATCTTCCTCCTGCCAGTCTCTTCCCTCTCCGATCTATCCTTCACACTGATACTGAAATCATCTTTCTAAAGCATGGGTCTGACCCTGTCACTCTTCTGCTCAAAAACTGCTAGAGGTTCCCTATTGCCTCCAGATAAAATACAAACTCCTCAGTTTGTCTTATAAAACCCTTCATGGTCTCAAATCTGCATTTCAAGCCTTATTTTACATCTTTCCTCTGTAAATTCTTTGTTCCAACAAATATAGGCTTATAACTATTCTTAGAAAGCAACAAAATGTTTCCTGACTCCATACATTCCAGAACATTGCACATGCAAATTTTAGATTTACTCCACCCTGCTTAGTCTTTAGATTTCTAGCAACCAGGAATGTATACACCACCACTTCAGGATTAACTGTAGGGGAGGATGGACTGTGACCTGCATGTCACAAGTGACAAATGTAGCAAGTGACAAATCAGAAACAACTGACTAATCCCCTGGGCTTTCCTAAGCTAAGTTTGAGACACAGGAAGTGATGTAAAGAACTGCCTTTATATTTCACATCACTTCCTGTGAGGGGTTTTTGGCGTACTTTGCTGCTTTGGAGGACTTTGGTGGTGGAATTGACTGGGAGGAGCTCTGAAGCATGGGTCTAGGTGAGACTGCTTCCCTGAATGACCACATGGTGAGTGTTAAGGCTGAATCCTCTTTCCCTGGCTTTCTGAAGGCATCAACCTCCAAGGAGGCCCCTCATCTTGGAGGAGGCCTCATGGCTGGAAGCCAAGCTAAATTTAATCTTCTGGGAAGGCCCCTTGGCTGAGATCTCTGAACTCTCCTTGGCTCCGGCCAGGCTGGAGTAGATCTTTTCCCTCTTTCTCTCTCATTCTTAATTTCTTCCTTCTATTATAAATAAACCACCATAAACTTCTATTCTGACTTGAATATTTCATTGGGATTTAGAATTTAAATCCCTGGCTACCACTAAATAATACATTTAGTCTCAACCCAAAATTTTACCCATAACACACCATATTTGTAGTGTACCATGATGATGGGCAAATGGCTTTGTTTGCCTCAGTTTCCTCAATTGTAAAATGGGAACAATGATATCATCTATTTTCCTGTGTTCCCTTTACTTTTCCACCTACCTGTAGGACTGGGCATCTAAGTTCAAATTCGGTCTCATACATCTATTAGCTATGTGACCTTGGGCAAGTCTTTTATCGTTGTCTGTCTCAGTCTCCTCATTTATAAAATAGGGATGATGATAATAATAGTACCTACTACTCAGAGTTGTTATGAGAATAAAGATTTGCATTAGAGGCATTATTTGTAAAGCATTATTGTGACTTTCAAGCACTTATCTAAGTGTTATTGATGTTGCTGTTATCCATCCACCTCATTGCCTAGTTTCCTCAACATTTATAAGGCACAGTTAATTGTAAGAGTTGAAGTCATGATGGATGGCTTAAACCATAGAAGGCAATGATCTTACCTAGAAAAGAGGCATTTGACCTACATTTTAGTTTCTACCCATAATCCAATTTCATTAGGAAAGTCTTTTGTTTTTTATCTATTAGCTATGTTATTGTTGGGACAAGTCCAGAAGGCATTATAGAGTAGAGAAAATATTGTCTCTTAATATCTTCAGCTGAACTAAAAAGAAAACTTTTAATATGCTTTCATGCCAGTGATGTGTGGGTAATACACACAGACTCATAAATATTCCTCAATATGCCAATCAAATTGCAACACACATACAAACATACAGAGGTGATATCCTCAGCAGATGGAAACTTTCTGAAGAGCTCATTCTAGAAGTCCAAATTTGTCACTTCCTCGATCACACATTGCCAATCACACATTCTAGTTTCTGGGGATCATGGAGGCCATCTTCTGTTGTTAAGAAGGATGTTGTCCAAGAAATTTCCTTCTATCTTTTGAATGCCAAGTCTCTAAACTCTTGAACAAGGGTTACTTACAACTCCCAAAGGAGGTGCTGCCCAGGAAATCTTCCGTCTCTATCTGGAAGATTAGGTTTCAGGGTGGCAGTGTCTAGGAAAGTGGGAATTGTCATTCCTTGATATCGATCACAAGCATTATCTGCAAATTCTATTCTCTGATCAAATGGGCATACATGTTATTTTTGCAGGAATTTGTGTTGGCCACTATCTCTTGGGCTGGGAATGTCTGTTCATAACTCACCTTTTAGGCTGTTATCTAATGTGTGCTTCTATAGGAGCTGAGGGTCTCTGGTCTCTGACACTGCCCAGAAAGATGTAGTTTAAGAATATATAACTCACAAGGGCATTCTGCCTGAGGCTCACTACAAATAGTTCCTGGGTGCGGAGATAGTTCAAATACAAAGATTTCCCTGACTGCACCTTCTCTGAATTAATTACAGTCTGACCTCACAGTAGAGGAAAGGTTTGAAAAAGAGGGAGGGCTCCTCCCATAAGAATCTGTCTTTCTTTGAGCCAGTCAGCCAACATAAAAATATTGGGCGAATTTATTTTGCCCTTGTCCCAACCATCCAACCAATCTGACAATTTAGAATTCTGAGTAAACAGCTGTCATAGTAGTGCTGAATACAACTATTCCCAATGGCATTAGCAAATTTGATTTCTAGAAACTTTCTTGCTAGAACACTCAGATGCTGATTAAGCAGTAAACACATTTGAATGCTTGATTTTTATAAGTGGATTATCATCCAGACATATTTTTTTTTTTGCATTTGTAACTTCATCACATATTGGTCACCAGGAATTTCTCTTAGTTCCCTAAATTTTTGTATTTTCTGAAGAGCTTTCTATTGCTGCAAATGCTCTTGTCTATATGTTTCCAAAAGTCCTCATATCTTCATCATCAAAATCATCTACAGCTTTTTTCAACTGGGCAGGGATTGATTATACCTTCTATTTAGGAGAGGAGGGACAAATTTTGCCTGGTTCCTGAGACTTTTCCAAATTGATATCAGGGAAGAGCATAGAGATTAATTAAGACTCATTGTCATTGATAGACCATGGGTAATTGAAAACTAGAAAAAATACCAAGCAACTGTGTAATCTATGCCAACCTACTTCAGTCTCTAGGCTTTGGATCTTAAGGTGAGGGTTAACAAATGAACAGAACTGAATAACAATCTGGTAAACCTGGGCCTTGCTCAACCCCAAGCCCCAGGGAACAGGAACAGAATGCACATCCTAAAGTTGCAAAAGATGCCCTTGAATCCATATGAACACTGATTCTACAAGTATGAAAGACTGCGTTCATGTATGCATTTATAGTTTATTTCTTTTCATAAAAAATAAAATATGATTGTTAGCTTTTGCTTTTTTATAAGACCAAAATCTTACCCAATATCCTTTCCTCCCTCCCTCCCAAAGAAGCATTTATATAACAAATAATGTTTTTAAAAAATAAAAAAAATATCAGTAAAACTGAATACTATATAGAAAACATTTGAAATATGTGGAATGTACTATAGCCATGGATTTTCAGTATCTACAAAGGATGATGTCTTCTTATATCTTTTATTTGGACTCATGCTTCTCTGGGATTCCTCATTATTCACTTTTGACTGTTTTATGATTGTTCTTTCTATTTATATCATAGTTGTATGTGTTGTTTTCTTGACTCTACTTACCTCACACTACATCAAATTATGTAAATCATTCCATGCTCTTATGCATTCCAACTATTTATAATTTCTTACATTATAGGTTCCATTGAGTTCATAGACCATGATTTGTTGAACCATTCCCCAATTAATGGTCATCTATTCTACTTCTAATTCATTGCTACCACCAAAAAAATTTAAACATTTTTAATGATATAGGGATTGCCTATTTATCAATGACTTCCTTGGAGTATAAGTCTAGTAAGGAAATTTCCGGGTCAAAGGGTATAGACATTTTACTTCTATTTGCATAATTCCAAAATTGTCTCCCCAAATGCTTATACTAATTTCCAGATTCAGAACTAATACATTAACATGTGTAAGGATTAAAAAGGGTTTGTCAAATTGTAATAGTTAAAAGAAAGTGGTGATGGTTCCCATTTATAAATATTAACTCTTAAGTAACAAGGCTATTAGTAGCTTTAGTAGTTTTATTACAGCAAGCCTAATCTATTATTCAGAACCATTTAAGGCCAGATATACATAGATGAAAACTAAAAAGGAAGTTTTTTAAAATTTGCAGGGAATTGAAGATGAGCAATGGTAATCTTATCCATAGGGGGACAGCGAGTCACTTATACACTGCAAATTCAGAAATGCCACAAACAAAAACAAAAAACCTTTTCCATGACCAAAAATGCTTCCTTCATGAGCTGAACACAATGCTTGAATTTCCCATCAACTACTCATTAGGTAAAGGATAACTATTATAATACAAATGTTATCTGTAAGGGGTCCCACCTTAAGCCATTGCCAGCCATTAACACCTTAGAAATCAGGTAATCTGGGCAAGACATAAAAGAGGGATAGCCTCGGTCACATTGTATACTTAAAAACAACAAAAGACTATGGGAAGACTTCCATTACATTGGAAACATTTTCTATGGATTATTTACAAAAAGACTGGGACAAATATGGCAGGGATGGATTATATTGTTTATGGAAAGAGTACCCATATGATCTCATGAATGCCTGGAAGTCTTGAAGAATAACATCTTGGTGGACATTAGCATCTTAGAACTAATTAGAGGCCAGTTCTACACAAACAAAAAAACAAAAGAAAGGACCTGTAAATATCTAGGCATTTTTGGATATATGTGATGGCTAGTACCATGTCATTTGGATTCCAGAATTTACCATAGCTGGCCTATTCCTCAGGAAAATTTCCAGTTCTTGACAATGAATGTGGTTGTCAGGTTGTTGTCCTCCCCGCCCCCTGCCCCAGGATTTTAAGGATCACAATAATAGGCTTATGCCCATAGCTAGTCCTTTTTGGTGACTATCAGTGCTAGGTTCACTTTGGGGTTCTTTTCTGTATTAAATAACATAACGTGTGATGAAGGTGGTACAAATATTATTCTTCACATTTTATAGATGATGAAACTGAAGGTAAAGCTGGTGAAACCACTTGCCTAGATCTTCTGATTCATATATATATATATATATATATATATATATATATATATATATATATATTAACTCTCCTAGAGGTGGCAAAGAACTAGAAATCAAGGGGATGTCCATCAATTGGGGAATGGTTGACCAAGCTGTGATATATGATTGTGATGGAATACTATTGTGCTGTAAGAAACAATGAACAGATTAATTAAAAAAACTTGGAAAGAACATTGGATAATGAAGAGTGAAATGGGTAGAACCAAGAGACATATAAACAGCTATATATTTAATACTTGAAGTATAACTTGTTTGCCTCCAGAGAATGAACTGAAAAATGGAAATATGAAAGATATAATCTACCTATACATATCTGTTTGCTTAATGATACCTTCTATGATGTAGGGAGGGGAAGGAGGGGCTGAGATACCTGGAAATAAATTCTATTAATTAAAAAAATACATTTAACATAGCACTGTGTACATATGGTCACTTAATAAAGACTAATAAAGATGGTAAAAATGGCAATGTGAGTGATGAAGTACCATTTCATGCTTAAAGCCAACCTTATGCAATGTGGGAAATTTGTGGTTATTTAGAGTGTTTGTGCAAAAGCTTTAACTTTTTTCTGTGGTTTCATTCTTTACAAATTACAAATTAATATTCTTCAATATTTTTACAAAAGCCGGAACAATAAAATCCAACCTGAACTCTTATTCTTGGTGAGAAATTTCAACCATTAGTTCATCAGTTTTTATATCATTTATTGGTTCTAGAGAGATATCACAGAAGAATGAAATTGTATTCCACTTTACCCTGTGAATTTTAAAATTATTCCACCCTAATCAGACTATTCCTTAGAAGATTTGATTTAGCTATTTCCTGATCAATAACAATAGAGATACTTAGAATAATAGAATCAGGTCTTGGAAACTCTACATTTCTTCTCCCTTCTTAGTTTAACAAGATTTTGAAGGTTTGCATCAAACTCAAGATTTAATTATCTAAGGAATGGCCTTCAACAGACATGTGCAGAAAAAAGGATAGACCTCTGGGCTGTCCAAAGTCAAGCTAAGTCCTCATTGGTACAGATACAACGCAGAAAAGTGATGTAAAAATGTCTATATAAGGCACATCACTTCCTGCCTCTTTCTCTTTCCCTGGAGAGGCGACTCTGGCTGGCAGCATGCTAGGCATTCCGATATCTTGGGAGTAGTGGCAGTTCTTTGTCTGGGTTTTGGCGGTGAGTTTTGTCCTTGACCTGATTCAGGTTCAGGCATCTCAGCTGAGCCCCTTTTGGAGTTCAGGTTGATTCCTTCCTCCTTCACACTCCAGACCCTTACTTTCTAGATCTTCTAATCTTCCTGCCTGGTACCAGCCAGGACAGGGACCAAAGGGGGTGGAGGGAGAAGGGAAGAAATCCTTCACCCTCTCCTTCTCCCTTCTCCTTAATCTCCTCCACTATCAATTAAATCACCATAAAATTTCCAGCTGAGTTTTGGGTGTTTCACTTGGATTTTATAAATAAAATCCTTGGTGACCAAATATAATTATTACATTCAGTCTCAACCATAAATTTAACCTTAACAATCTCCAATCCAACCCTGCTTTTGGCTTACATTATCACTCATTTAGATCATTGCAAACATTTCCTAAATGGTCTCTCTGATTCTTGTCTAATTTTCCTTTAATCATTTCCAAGATCTAGAACTGGAAAAACCTTAGAGGTCATCTAGTTCAATCCTCTCATTTTACACATGAAGCAAATGAGGTTCATGGAAGTTGAGTGGCCTTTCTGAAGTTACACATCTAGTGTCAGAGATAAGAAGGTAAGTTCTCTGACCCTACAGTCAATACTTTCTGCTGTATAAATTGCCTCCCTCTTCCTCTGCTTAAAACTTCTAGTGGTTTTCCATTGTCTGCTTCCTAAAGGCCAGTCCAGATTCTTGATTCAAGGTTCCTTTAAATATGGCCCCAGTAGACCTTTCCAACTTTCCCTCTCACTAATTCCCTTCATGAACCTAAATTGTACTACTTGTTGGTTACTCAGCTTGCTGGTCCTTAGGCTTTTCCACCTGGATTCATATTGTTTTCTCTTTGAAATGTTCTTTCCTTGAAATGCATCTGTCAAAATCCTACCTAGTCTTTGAAGCATAGTTCAAATGCTACCTTCCCTAATCTGCAAGCCTTCCCACTGCAAAGGATGTAATCTCTCTCCACTCTAAACCCTTATTGCACTTACTGAATTTCTCATATCATTTACCATGGTTTCATAAAAATATATGTATCTGTTTTCCTACTAGACTAATTAAGAACCATGTCTTATACCCTTTTTTTGGTATTTCCTTCAGTACTCAGGATAATACTTCATAATAGGTGTTCATTATATGTTTATTGAATGACTGAAATGAATTTAAATTCAATTCAACAAAGTTAAATGTCTATTTGCCAGACATTGTGCTAGACCAGGCTGGCTTACTTGTACCAGAGACTCCTTGTGGCTCGCTTACTCTCACAGTTACATTTAACTTTACCTTTACAGAATAACACAGGTTGATTTGGATAAAATCATCAATATTCTAGGGCAAGAGCCTGGGGTTGATACCTGCCCTTACTATATCAGAATCACCAGGTGTCACCTCCCAAAGAAATCCAAGCACTCTTGCTTTTCTGCCTATGTAGTCCTGGAGTCTGATGCCTCCCCATTTTGGTGCTGCTTTTCTTTGTTTCTTTGTTTCTTTCTTTGTTTCTTTCTTTGTTTCTTTGTTTCTTTCTTTGTTTCTTTCTTTGTTTCTTTGTTTCTTTCTTTCTTTGTTTCTTTCTTTCTTTCTTTGTTTCTTTCTTTGTTTCTTTCTTTGTTTCTTTCTTTGTTTCTTTCTTTGTTTCTTTGTTTCTTTCTTTCTTTGTTTCTTTCTTTCTTTCTTTCTTTCTTTCTTTCTTTCTTTCTTTCTTTCTTTCTTTCTTTCTTTCTTTCTTTCTTTCTTTCTTTCTTTGTTTCTTTCTCTCTTTCTTTCTCTCTCTCTCTCTCTCTCTCTCTCTCTCTTTCTTTCTTTCTTTCTTTCTTTCTTTCTTATTTAAATACTTTAGGAAGGAAAAGGAAAAAGGAGGAAAAAATGGAAATGAGAAAATAAGTCAAGTCATTCTGCTGAATTTTATCCTTAACAGAAAGGATCTTTCATCTTATCGAGTCCCATAGATTGTTTCTTATGCAGGACATGCTAAGTGGAGCTGTTCACAGCTGAAACTAGTTGAGAATAAATGGGGAAAGGATGACTCTTCCTTGAAGGCTTTGTTCACCCTTTCAAAGTGGAGCTTAGGTGGTACCTTCTTCTTTCTCTTCTCTTCCCTCTCCCCAAACCCTTACTTTCTGTCTTAGTAACAATTCTAAGATAGAAAGGCAAGGACTAGCTAGGCAAATGGAGGAAAGTGACTTGCCCTGGAGTCATAAAGATAGGAAGTAGTTTCTGAGGCCAGATTGAACCCAGCTATTCCTGACTCCAGACCTGGCACTCTTTCCACTGTGCCATCCAGCTACCTAAGTGGCACATTCTTCACAAAACCTTTCCTGATCTTTTCTCATCCTTCTTCTCCCTCTTCCACTTCAAATGTTTGCTTTCTTCTCAAGTTTTCTTATAACACGTTGGTTTTCTCTTTTAACCCCATCACATTCCACCTTCTACCTTACCTTCATTTAGGTACCTAGTCATCTTTTTTAGGACACTGCAAGCTCCTTAAAGGCAGAGACTGTCACTGGTCATATTTGGATTCCTAGTAACCAGAATGTCCCATGCCTTGAACAAAGTAGGTCCCTAATGTTTATTGGATTGAATGAGTCAAATAGGAAATTGTAAAATCTCAAAGTTGTTTGGATCCTTGATTTCTTAAATCCTTACCTGATCTTTGACCTTTGTTTTTCTGTTTCATACCTGATACCACCACAATACTGATCTGTACTTCTGGATCTTAGGAGCTCCTCACCCTCCTGGTCCTTGATTGCTGGTTACCTCTGAAAGCAGCTTATGCTCAAATAAGTCCCTCTTGGGTCTGGTCTCTTGCTTACTCTAGAATACGACTACAAATGGATGATCCATCCAAATAGGCACAGAGCCTGTAGGTGTGCTCCGAGCTTTTGATCCCACCCTCAGGCAGGATAAGTGGAGAGCAGAATCTAGATTTTGTTCCATGCTGACTCCATCTCCCTCAGTTATAAGGGAGCTAATAGCTGTTCTAGGTACTCTCCAGCAGTACTACTAGTTAGTGAATAAGAATGTGACCCTCTGGGATGGAGTTTCCACCTTGTGAGAGGTAAATTCCTGGCTATGAGCCCAGCTGGAAGTCCCTGTGGAATCAGCCAATGCTGATTGATCAATTTGTTGAAGGACTATTGGATCTGGAGAAAGATGAATTGGTGCAATTGGAATTGATGGCTAAACTGCTGGAGCTCATTAAACTGTGTGCCTGGATTGAGATTTGTTTCACTTCTCAGGCTGATTGATTATAGCCTCTGTAGGGTCCATATCCAGCCCACACCCAGTTCATTAACTCCCACCCTCTTGACTGAGAAGAGCTCCTATAGTTCAGGGTTGCATGGTCCAAGCTGACACTGGCTGAAGGAATCTGGGATTTTACTGGGGGGAAAAGTTTGTAATATATACATACATATATATATATATTTGAGAGAGGATATATTTAACAACAGAGTAAGAGGTCTTGCTGCCCTTGCTGAGCATGTAATTAGCTTAAAACTCAGGACCCTCATCCCTTTATGCCATTTTTAATCTTCAGATGTGGAAGACTGGAGGTAACAAATCATAACCAAAAACAACTTCTCTAAGCATTGAAATATGTAGTCTCTATTCCAAATGTTGCACTCTGTGATACAGAGAAAAGCATTTGGCTTCTCTGGTCCTTAGATTCATCCTTTGTGAAATAAAAGTTATTCTAAGTGATTTCTAAAGTACCTTTCAAAACATAATTCTGATTCTAGCAACATCTCCTGGGGATTGGGATTAAGGTGACTAATGTAAGCCATTGGTTCACCACCAGGACATTAAAGATATTATCAATACTTGCTGCCATGAGGGGATAAATTGGAAAAGAGGATCTGGAATCTGGCATATAACTTCCCTTTTTTTTTCTTTTTAAAAACCCTTATCATCTGTCAGACAATTGGCATTGAGTATTGGTTCCAAGGCAGAAGGGGGGTAAGGGCTAGGCAATGGAGGTTAAGTGACTTGCCCAGGGTCATACAGCAGGGAAGTGTCTGAGGTCATATTTGAACCCTGGAGTTCCCATCTCTAGGTCTGGCTCTTAATCCACTGGGCCACCAATATGTTCCAATAAATGCATGGCTAATTGATTTCTCCCAGTTTTCTCTTTCATTCCTGATATAAGTCTAACTTAATCATATTGAATAATTTCTTGGTTAAATCACCATATTCTGACAGACTTAAAATTTTTTTTAATTATGTGAAATTTTGAATCAATTTTCATTAATATGCTTATCGAGAGTTCTCTTGTGCTTTATCCTTCCCTATTTTATGTAGCATGATATATGTCTCAGAAAAAGAAATCTGCTAAGTTCCTCTCTCAATTTTTAAGAATAATTATTGAAGGTATTGATTCTGAAACAGAATGTAAGGTTTTTTAAAAAAGGATATTTAACATAATATTGATTCTAATTGTTCTTTAAATGTTTGATAGAATTCTATTCATCTAAAAGGCCCAGAATTTTTTCTCTTTGGAGTGTTTTTTAGCAATTTCTATTTCTTTTTCTGAGATTAGATTATTTAAGATCTCAATGTGGTTTTCTGTCATTTCATGTATTTTATGCCTTTAAAGGCATTCCTCTATTTTTTTTTTTGGGTATGATCAGTTTTGTTAGCATATACCTATGCAGATTTTGATAATTCTTATCCTATATATTCTATATTCCCATGATTGATAATTATTTGATTCTTCTGGTTTTGTTGTGATTTCACCTTGTTCATTTAATTTTCTGATTTCATTTTTAATCAGTCTAAAAGATGATCAATTTCATTAGTCTTTTCAAAGAGCCAGCTTTGAATCTTACTTATTATTTCAGTAACTTTTTTGGTGGTTTCCAATTGATCTATTTTTATAATTTTCAGCATCTCATTTGTGATTATTTTATTATTTATTACTTGTTTGCTTATTTTAAATGTATATTCAATTTATTAATCTTCTCTTTTTTGCTTTTCTAATGCATATTTTTTAGGCATGTGATTTTCCCCTCAAGGATTATTTTAGCTGCATAAGAACTAAAATCTTGGTATGGTGTTTCATCATTATTTTCTTTTACATAATTTATTTTTACTGTTTCTATGATTTATTCTTTGACCCACTCATTACTTAAGTTTTCATTGTTAGATCTCCATTTGGGTCAGTGTCTTTTGTTTTTGCCCCCTGAACTGATTACTATTTATATTATCTTATAGACTGGAAAAAAATGTATTCACTCTTTCTACCTTTTTGCATTTCTTTGCAATATTTCATTGTCATATACCCATGGTGGTGAATCTATAGTACACCTGCTGGAGCATGCCAGAGAGGGCTGCTTCCTTCCCCCTCTCCATGTGCTTTTAAAGACATTTCTCACATGATCTTCCCCTCTGCCTAGCAACCCAATGGAAGTGCTTCCTCCCTCCCTGTCTAGGGTAAGGTTGGGTAGGCAGGGCTTACGTGTGGCATGAAGGTTGCAGTTTGGGAACTCAGTTTCTAAGTTCTCTAAAGGTTAGCCATCACTGTCATACATGATCAATTTTTGTAAAAGTTCCTTATGATACTGAGAAACGCATATGTTATTGATGGGTACTATTTAGAAGATGGCATAAGAAAGAATGTTAAAAGTCTTTTTATATGTAATTGGGAGAAAAATAAAGTATTGTGTTAAAAAACTTATATCTTTTAGCTTTAGTTTCTCCAGCAAGTAGTTTAATTCCATATTTTCCCTTTTTAAAAAATCTTTCTGTTCAGATTGTCTAAATATAAAGGAGGAACATTCAATTATGATTTGTGTAAATTCATTATGGAATTTAAAAACCAGAGGGGGAATCTTAGAGCTAATCTAATTTACTTTATAAACAAGGAAACTGAAGGTTATAGAAGTCAAAGAATTTTCCCAAGGTTACTCAACTATTAAGAAATAGAAAATAGGGCCAGATCTAGGTTTCTGAATTCCCAGCAAAATGTCTTTTTTGTTTTGTTTCTTTTTTTTTTTTACTGTACCATAAGATAAACAACAGAAGCATTATGGCATAGTAGAATGATTGCTGGCTTCAGAGTCAGAAAGATGTGGATTCAACTCATACTTCTAACAATTATTAGCCATGAGAATGTAGATAACATTTAACCTTTGAGCTCTAATTCCCTTCTTTATAAAGCAGAGATAATGATGCTTAGAGTATCTACCCCAAAGGATTGCTTCAAAATTCAAATAAGGTAATATGTATAAAATATATTGCCAGTTGTAAAGAGCTATATACAAATCTAAATCATGTTATCTTTTACTTCTACATACATATATACAGGCTTCTATCTGTATGTATGCTATCATATCTAGAGGGATATTATTGGCTTCTGAGGCCATCTAGTACATTTTATAGTTGAAAAACTTAGGTTCAGAGAATTAAATGACTTGCATAAGGTCAAGTAGATAGTACAATCCCCCTTTTGGCTTTTCGGAAATTTGTCAACTTGACAATTTGCGTTGCTTTGAATGCATTACTTACCTTATATCTATCCCCTCTCTCCACCTTTTTGGCTCCACTCCATCTCTACCACACTGGTCCTGAATTCAGTGATGGGGACCTACATTCCTCTCCCTCCATTATAGTGCTCAAGGCAGGATGTGAATCAAGGTCTTCTGACTTCAGAGCCAGTGCTTTTTTCACTGTACCATGTTGAAATATATGTTTTTATGAGTACAGACAAATATATTTGTGTATAATTCTGGACCTGTGATCTCATTGTGGGGAGCTCCCAGTATAAAAACTCTCCCCACTGATGCATATCAGAAATTGCTTGTAACTTATGGTCTTATGGAAGTGCTGGGGGCATTGAAAAGTTAAGTGATTACTCACAGTCACATAAGTGGAATGACCGTGAGAGGCACACAGTGAACCTAGGTCTTTCTGACGGCAACCAAGCACCATCTCTGTAATGCCAAGTTTATTGTTGTTTTGTTTTGTTTTTAACTCTAATTTTAATTTTTTTAGTCTGTTAAGTTTATTTAATTAATTAATTTAGAATTTTTTCCATGGTTACATGATTCATGTTCTTTCTCTCCCCTCCTCTCCACCCCACCATAGCCAATGAACAATTTCAGTGGGCTTTACATGTGTCATCAAGACCCATTTCCATATTATTAATTTTTGCACTAGTGTAGCCATTTAGAGTCTACATCCCCAATCATATCCCCATCAAACCATGTGATCAAGTAGTTGTTTTTCTTCTGTGTTTCTGCTCCCACAGTTCTTTTTCTGGATGTGGATAGCGTTCTTTCTCCTAAGTCCATTTGAGATTTTCTTGAAAGAGATACTAGAGTGGTTTGCCATTTCCTTCTACAGCTCATTTTACATATAAGGAAACTGAGTCAGGGTTGAGTGACCTGCTCAAGGTCACACTGCTTATAAGTGTCTGAGGTCACATTTGAACTCATGAAAATTAGTCTTCCTGATTCCAAGCCCAATGCTCTATTAACTGTGACACCTAGCTTGTCCCCATATATAATGCATTCATAAATTTACTAAGGGAAATAAATATGTTCTGAGTACTTTTATACCCTTTAGAAACTGGCATCATGAAGGATTTATATATTCTAGATCTAGATTAGGATTATCAGTTTTATTAATCTTTTCAAAGAACCATCTAGTTTTATTTACCATTTGTATTTTGGGGTGGGGGGAAGTAAGTGGAGTTTCCTATCATGTCTCTTGATGCCATTGTCAGAATAAAGCTATATACTAAGCCAGAAAGACATGAATTTATCCCAATGTAGCAATACTTTACTGTTCCTTTGAGAAAAAAAATCCTTGTCTTCTATTTTAGAATTGATATTAAATATGGTTCCAAGGCAGAAGAGTGGTAAGGGCTAATCAATGGGGGTTAAGTGACTTGCCCAGGGTCACACATCTAGGAACTGAACTCAGCACCTCTGGTCTCCAGGATTGGTTCTCTATCTATTGAGCCAATTAACTATCCCTTTATTGTTCCCTTTGAGTCTAATTTGAGAGAAATGAGGAAGAAAGCAGTTCATTCATTTTTTTTATGAAGGGATAGAATGCAACTGAGTCATGGTCCTTGAATTAAAACCATTTATTTGACACTGATTGCAGAATTTACAGCATTCCCATTGAAAAGTAGGAATCAAAATGGAAGAATCCAGTGTAAGCAATGTTGCAGACAAAACAAAAAGCAAAGTGGTAGAAAGTGGGGAAATCTGTTAATACTTCAAAAAGTTTCAACCCTCTGATTCTTCCAAAAGATCTAGAACTAAGCAAAGAAATTAAAGTGCCTCCATTATCTCCCTCTTCCTATTCATGGTTTCACTACCACTCTGACATCAGGGCAACTGTGGGATCAGACATTGTTTGGTCTCCTTTGTATAATATGTCTTTGCACTTTGGAAAGATGAAAGATTTTCAATTGTCATGAACTTTGGAACTATGGCAATGGTGACAGGCCATCAAGAGAATGAGTAAACACTTTTGTTTATTGTAGTTTGTTTTTCTTTATAACAATGAGAAAATAGCAAACTTGTGAGCAAGGTTTTAGCAAATGGGAAGGGAGTTGTTCTGACACTGGACCAAAAAAAGTGTGGCAAGGCAACCAGAAAAATGTTAGGTTCTTTTCCATGAGCCCCTTGGCATTAAAATATTATGCCGTCATGGGATTTTATTGGGAAGTCACATGTGTGGTTAGGGATCTGGTTCTTTATAACTGTGTACATATTTAGTCCCCAAATGAGAACATGACTGGAAGGTGAGGTTTATGTTTCTGTGGATTTTTACTCACGAGGAGGGAGTCGTAGAAGAGGTATCTTGAGAGACACTTGATCCTAAACTTGACAAAGGTCTACAAGACATAGAATAGAGGATAATCACAAATGAACTTCCATTGTTCCTGTTTTCTTTTTTTAAAGAAAAAAAAAACTCAAAACCCCCAAAGAATCTGCTCATACTCTTGTTCCCTACTGATGGAGAAAAAAAACAAACATGTAACTTAAAGCAGAGTTGTGGAAAGCTCATTTTCCCTCATTTGTTTCTTCCCCTTCTTCATTCTAATCACCACCAAGCAGGCAAAAAAGACAGAGATTTAAGGAAGTTTAAGGAGAACTTCCCCCAAAAATTTTCAACCTAAAAATGTTTGCCTGGACCTGAAACAGTATCTGAGACTACAACACACGAGGAAGAAGGTTCAGACGATACAGTTTCGTGGATTCCTTTCCTACTCAAAAATGTTTCTGAGTCTGATAATAAGGTAAATTGAAGGTAAGCCCTGAAGACTTATTTAAAACTTGACTGGGTAGGTAATTCTTCTCTAACAGCCCCTTGACCAATAAAAGAATTACCAGCCCTAAATAGGTAAATCCTTATTTATCAGGAGAGAAGATTTGGATGGGAAGAGTGAATGAAATTAATTTATTTTTCTAGAGTCAATGAACATATATTCTAAGAAGGGCCAGTGATTTTTTTAAAAAGAAGAGAATTGGATATTGTCAGTATTGAAGTACCTGTGGCGATTCTATGTAATCAGATATCTGTGGAGGAAGAACAGAATGGTTCTTGACTCTAATCAAAAATAAGGTTCAATAATTAGACAAGGATCAGTAATTAGACATTTGATGTCAAAGGGAAAAATAAACAAACAACACACAAAGAGATATAAACAACATTGAGTTGTCTGATATTCTTTCTCTATGAACCTTGTTTCAGGAACTTCAGTTGTCATGTGATTTTCTAACCTCCCCTGTGAACCATTATTGCTATCTCAGTGTTAATGCCATCTCTCAGATGGGTCAGTGGAATTTACTGTGATATTATAGGGAAGCTGAAATTCCACCAAAGCCCTGCCCTAAAGAATGGACCAGCTGCTGATAAGATGACCAAAAAAATGACAAGACTTTTGATATTTTACTTTTTGTTGATTTTTCACACTTTTTCACCCAGGATGGTTAAAACAAAAACAGCAGGACTCAAACTTCAGAGCTAAGCAGACAAGTTCTTAATGGCCTGGACATATTCCAGAAGTTTTTTTTAATGATGATAAGAAGTAGATTGGAGATGTCAGAATATTCTCAGAATATTTCCTCTCACAGGCCAATTCGTTTAAATTTCTCCATAAATAATCCCATGAGCCATTGGAAAACCCAGGTTCTAGAATCTAAAAGAACACCCATTTACCTCTTCTTGAGTTTTGAGTGGGAAAAAAGCACTTTTGAGATTTAGAAAATTAAATGTTGAGGTGGTGTGTGCTATGGTCACTTCAATAGGTATGTCCTAGGTCCTTATATGTAGTATAAAAGTAAGGTCAGAGGTATAGGCATGCCATTTGCCCGTCAGAAGAGAACATTGTCTCTTTCAGCCCAAAGAGATGAGATTGCTTAAATCTATTCCTTCAAAAAAATAATTCCCACATCTAAGCAATCAAGAAATTCCAAACCACTCCTCTCTTTGTTCTTAAAATAATATTCTGCTCTTTCTTAAATTATAAATGGAGTAAATGTCAAGAACCTGTTCTACCAGGATGTGTGGAAATAGAGAGAAGTTTGTGGATTTTTCTGTACTCTAGTATACTGATGGTGGGAATACTATTCTTCTCCCAAGGGACCTGGACCTTCTGAAGCATATAATCATATTAGAGGTGAGGAGGAAGACCATTTGGCCTTTTAGAAAAAGTCTCCAGTAAAGGCAGCTTTCACACACCACCTTTCTCTTCTCCCCCTCGAATTATTTGATGTCTTGGTTGGTAGTAATAACCCAACTAGGAGGATGATGGAAACTGCACAGTGGACAGTTCTCTTTGCAACAGATTTAATGCTTTCCCTCTATTGATTATATCTAATTTATAACATATATATCACTAGATATATGTATATAAACACAATATATAAATTCATATGTGTGTGCTACTATAGTTGTTGAGCCATTTCAGTCACGTCCAACTCTTCATGACTCCATTTGGGGTCTTCTTGGCAAAGATATTGGAATGGGTCGCCATTTCTTCCCTAGCTCATTTGACAGATGGGAATAGGGAGGAATTTGTGGATTTGTCTGCACTCTAGTATGTTAATGGTAGGAATACTACTCTTCCCCCAATGGATCTGGACCTTCCGAAGAATATGATTTTATAGTACATATATTTTATATACATACATTCAGGACCTATATATGTTTGTACATAACTGTTTGCATGTTGTCTCCTTCATTTGAAAGTAAGGTCCTTGAGAAAAGAAACTGATTTCCTCCTTTCATTGCATCCCTACTACTTAGCCCAGTGATGGGCATATGGTAAATATTTAATAAATGTTTGTTGACCATTGTCTCCCTGACTAACTGAACAGAGAGACAGATGTATGACTAGAATTTCATTTTCCCTCCTTTATGTCTCATTTCTCTCTTTATCTTAAGAATTTATTTTGCATTCACTGGAATCTATTGGATGTTATGAGCTAAATGTGTCAGAGGATGAAGATTGCCCATCCAGTGAAGAGGCTATGGAAGTTTGGCCCAGATCTCCTTTCAAGATTATTTCACATGGAGGTTCCATTTCTCAGGCAAGAGCTATAAATGCAGCTTCCAGGCTATGACCTTTTCTTTCCCCAGTAAAAGTCAGGTTTTTTCCATTGTCTGCTAGATATGGCCCATTCAATAGTAAGGGCAGAAAGCTCTGAACAAATTTAAACCAACCCTGGGGTCTTGTGTCTTCAAGGAAAAGGACTTCTACTGGCACAATGTGTTGAGTAAAAACCCTTTAATAATAAAATAACATTCATGATGTAGCTACTTTAATTGTCTGGAAAACTTAGCTTACACTCGATTCAACATATCACCTTCCACAAAGTTTAAAAAAAAAGACATAACATGGCATAACAAAATAAACCTCAAATTTCATAAGACAATTCTTGGCAAAGCTTGGCAAGCGGGCTCTTGCGTGGCCTGCGCTAAACAGGGCTGGGTACGCTCATCGTCTCACATACCCTTTGGTTTTCTTTGGATTGAAAATGCTTTTGAACTCTGTAGATATTACATCTGTTTCTTGGTTGGAACAGTTTGTGGATCTGCGAGCGTGAGGAAAACTTTGCTGAAACAAATATTGATTTGGCTTATTGCGGAAGAACATATAAAGCTTTCTGGAAGATTAACACTATTACAATCATTAACTGTCTTACAAAAACCTATTTAAATTTTTTGTATCCATTACCATCTTTGGCAGATAAATAAGGGAAAAAATAAACAGACTATATTACAAAGCTTTCATTATCACAATCTACTTTATAAGGCCAAATAAAAATATGTTTCTTTGCACTAATGAAAGCACATTTCCAATATATTCTCAATGACTAGACAATATAGACACTCTACTGGGGGTGACCTTGAATGTCTTGCATAGCAGACTGCCCCTTGACACCACTGGCTTGGAAGCTCAACTCTCCTATGCACCAGGAAAGGTGTTGACTTGTTGACTTGCCCTCAGATGGAGCATGGTTTGTTCGGGAAGTTGGTGTGAAATTTGCACATGGGTCTCAAAGTCCAGTTTTTTTTTTTTTAACCCTTACCTTCCATCTTGGAGTCAATGCTATGTATTGGTTCCAAGGCAGAAGAGTGGTAAGGACTAGGCAATGGGGGTTAAGTGACTTGCCCAGGGTCATCAAAGTCCAAATATTAAAAAAAAAGGAATAAATCTGTCAACTCAAGTGCAACAACGGCAACAAAAAAGGATTTTTGAGATGGGGGCCTCAAAGAATCAGGGAATTGGGGGTCACAATAGTTGTCCTGAACTGGGTTCAAAACACATCCTAATACAGACCCCCTTCAAAATTAGATGGCAACGGAATGGTAAGAGGAAGCCAGTGTCTGCACTACCTCAATTAAGAGTTAGGTCAACCCAGGTGAGGTACATGAGACTCTAGGGAGAACTGAAATTCAATTGCATAGGAAGGCTTCGTCGAGAGGGGTAACCACATTCTTTGGACTGTATCATTGGGACTGTGCGGCGTTGTCAGGCATGAGAGGTGGCATAGTTGGAAGAGGATTGTTAATCCCTAAGCCACGTGTGTTCATGCCGAAAGCAGACCTGAATACAAAAGACAAGACAAAACCAAGCCCATGTGGTCATTGGCCATTCTCAGCAAAAATGAGAGAAAGGACTGTAGTTGGGGCAAACATTTGGATTAATTGGGATCTCCATATTCAATGTATGCAAGATTTTGGTATGTGTATGGGAGGAACCCTGCTTTTTTGATGCATGTTTTCAAACCACTCCCTGAATCCTTTGGGTGCATATGGGTGACAAGGAGCACTAGTTGGGTGATGCAACTTGATTGACTCCAACTTTGAAACATGTTTCCCATTGTAAATTTTGGAGCTTATTCAATTGGTCTTCTTTTGAAATGCAGGCCTATACTAAAGATATTTTAGAAGTGAGACATCTCCCAGCATAAACCAATATCACCACTGTCTGAGGCTGAACTGTGCACATATTCACAGTTTAATGTATACACAACTGTTCCACAATCGCTAACAAACGACAGGCTCCCATGCATAAATAAAGTCCATTAAAACCAAAGGGAAAGGTCTAGTTGCAAATGAAGAATCCTGCTATTAAGAACCACAATGCATCACACTGCTAAGTTTTTAGCCTCATGCATAAAATTATAGCACTGATTGGCAGTTGCTAATTATAATACTACACTGTTAACACAGGACAATTAATTGTTCAGACCAAATAGCACAAATGTAGAAAATAATTTTTTTCAAGACAGCAAATGAACACAGATTGTTTCTTCAGCAAAATATGAAACTGTAAACTTTGGGCTCATTCTGCAACTTTCCCCAATCCAGAATAAATAAAATCCAAAGGGGGGGGGCGGGGAGAAAGGATGTACATTTTTTTTAAGCGCACCTTTTTTTTTTGTCTATTACAAAAGCACAACCTAAAACATATAAAGCATTTTTCTTTTTTTTAAATCACAGTTACCAAAAGAAACTGAATAATTTATTACATACGCTATATAACATTACTCTAAACACTATTATCTATGAGGTATATCTGAGAAAATTCGGTAAGGAATTGTGCGGTCTGCATTGCCAACATGCCCAGTTTTATATTAAAGCTTTGGAACCATGAAGAACTAGAAAAGGGTGGAAGAACAAGGGGGGACAGAAGGAGGAAAGATAGAGAAAGAACCTTTGGTATTATTACAAGTCTTGTTCTTTGCAGGGTTGCAATACAAAGCACCACAGTACAATAAGTCCACCAGGTACAGTATGGAGGCCCAGTTGAAGCTGAGGTATTCACAGGAAGGATTAAAAAAAGCACAGAGAGAGGTCCAGACTGGCTAAATCGTTGCTTTGGTTCAAGCAAGGCACTCGTCCCGTGGTTATGTCACACTCTGCAAGTGAAGCATGAGACTGATAAGGAATTGCTGTGGAGGATTCTGACAATCGAGGATGTTTTCTGTGTTCAGGCTGCCATCATTCTCCATGGATTTTCCCAGGTGACTGGATGGGAGGACGTTTGGATGGGGGAAAGAGACTCACCTAATTCAATAAATTAGGTCATCTCCATGCCTGGCTGGCATCCCGTTGATTTCAGTTCCATGAAGAAAGGAGAAGAGAATCAAAGCATCTTTGCCATGTTCATAAGGTCTTGCCATCTGGTTCAGGATTGCCTGATTTCGGATGGGAATTTCGAATGGGAGACCCATCCTAGATAAAGATGGGGAGGAGAAGAACTTGCAAGGTTATCAGGACAGTGCCTAGAAGCAACAAAAACAACGTGGGTACATTGGACTCAACGGTGGCCTCTGCAGACGATGGTGTAATTGACCTGAATGTCCGCCAGGTCTCCATCGTGCCTGGATGTGTGTGTGGTGGGGTGGGACGAGACTGGCAAGCGATCTGCCAGGTCCTTTCTCTCCTAGCTTCTCTGACCAAACGTCCCAGCTAAGAGCTCAAAGACTCTGCGTTTTGTGAAAGGGCATCATGCTATTACTCAGTACAGAGCCTTATGGACTAGAACCATTTCTGAACGTGTCTAAAATCTATTTGGTTGAAAGCTATGAGTGACTTTCACTGGCTTCCACACAAGTCCACTTTGATGAATGGAGCTTAATAGCAATTTAATCATTTAATGGAGATGAAAAGAAACCAAAAGAAGACTAATTAATTTAGCAAGGAAGACAGAGTCAACTGTTAAGTAATCATTTCTTAAGTTGGCACACATGCTATTCTGAAATTTTAACTCTTTATGTACCTAGAGCTCCTCTTAGCATATCCATGGACGTGAGTTTGTCTCATGCACACGTGAAAAATATGGGGCTGGGCCAGTCATGAAGTGCACTGGGGAGAAGTGTGTAAGAACAATGCATGTAAGAATGGAATGAATTTTTCCATAGTGTCAACCAAATTTATTTTATCTTAAATATTGAACAACTGCAAAAAGCCCATTAACAGGGAATAGGCCTAATACTGTTCCTTGCCTTCTCCTTTTCCCTGTGGGGCTACAGATCATACTCACTCAACACAAGGTGGAACAGAGATGTGGCAGTTATCCAAGTAGTTCAACCAATGCAGGCAGCCTAATTAAGACCAAAGTTTGGCTTTTTTTAAACTTTTTTTTTTAACCCTTACCTTCCATCTTGGAATCAATACTGTGGATTGGCTCCAAGGCAGAAGAGTGGTAAGGGCTAGGCAATGGGAGTCAAGTGACTTGCCCAAGATCACACAGCTGGGAAGTGTCTGAAGTCACATTTGAACCCAGGACTTCCCATCTCTGGGCCTGGCTCTCAATCCACTGAGCTACCCAGCCCCCCCAAAAAGTTTGGCTTTGTAAAGTGAGAACACTAGTGTCATGGCAAAACCTTTCTAAAACATTTAATTCTGCTTGCCTACAGCATGGCGATTACCAGAATATGTCCACAGTTTTTTTGTTTGTTTGTTTGTTTTTTTGCAGGATGAACAGGTTAAATGAGTAATACTAACCCATTCTTGATGCTGAGTGATTTCTGCCTACCAATTTTCATAGCTATTCACTCATCTTATTTTTGGTTTATACAGAATGTAGGGACAAGTGTAAGAGGAGACAAGAGGAACCCAAAAGTATATGTGAAATCCTGCCATTAAACTATTTGTGACACCAAGTATGCAGGTCACTTCTCTCCTCTGGGTCTCTTTGTATTGTCCATAAAATGAGCAAATTGGCCTAGATGTGCTCAAAGCCCCTTCTAGCTCTAATATTTTGTGGTTCAGTTTTCCAAGGGATTATGATTTAAAAGTCTGTACCCACATAATTGAGGCAGCAGTGGGGACGATGGAAGTGGAACAGATGTCCATTCCCAACCAGTCATCTTCTACCCCCACCTTGTTAATTTTGATCCAAATTTTTTCCAGAAGCTCATTTGAATCCAATTGTAGTGTCATCTGAAGTTGTGTCTTGAACACTTGGACCACATTTCTTGATGGGCAGCAAACAAATGAGAGAAACACAGAAAACATTCCTTCCTGAGTCAGCAGCCACCATTGCCTAAGTATTTATTTCTTTGGGGTATCTGAGCTGTGGCTGTACACACCATACTTCAGAGAGAAGAGTTCAAACTATAAAAGAGCATGAGCAAAATGCAGACCGCACAGAGAAAGAAATCTTTGGTATCTTTGGTATCATCAACACGATTAAAATTACAAATGGAAAAAAGTCAGTGAGGTAGCCTTCTTTGGTTCTCACTAGAAATAGAAAGTTTTTTTTTTCTTTTGTTTTCTCATTTTTCCTCTTTTTTTGTTGTTTTTTTGTTGTTGTTTTTTGGTTTTTTGGTTGTTGGTGGTTTTACACACACACACAGAGTTCATTCTTGGAAGCAGCTAGTGGAAGGGTTTCTCTCTTTTTGCTTGTCATGATTTTTTGGTTTTGTTTTGGATTCCCTCCCTCCCCCTCCCACCCCTTCCCACCCCACCCCTAGTTTATGTTGTAGAAGCCCCAAAGTCCAGGCCAGTGAAGTCAGGTCCTGGCTTTTGTTTCTGAATGCACGGGTTCAGGTTGAAGAGTCATTGCTTGTCCATGAAATTCGCTCTGTTGTTCTGACAGCAAAGAAAATGTAGTGCTTTCTGTTGTCTTAAATAAAAAATATAAACTATACAAGTGCACCTGCAGCAGGCATGGAATAAGTTAAATAAATAAGTTACATTATGAAGGCTTCATGGGCCACAATAATTAAAAGGTGAAGCTCGCCATTGGATCAGGTGGGGTTGCGAGCTCAAGTTAAATAATTTAATTATTGGTATTTAAACAATTAACAGAAAATTAATTAAAGGGAGAAAAACCCCTCACATGCTTATAATAAAAAATTGTAACCTGTATTTCTTTCTTGTCTGTAACAGAATTTGGCTGCTTTATAAAGCAAACTAACCTTCAGTGTTCTCATTTAAAATTCTGCATCTCTGATGCACTCGCTACCCTTCTAGATTTTGATAAATAAGTACAACATATAAAATCAAAACTAATTAAGGATGAATTAAATAATTAAGAAAAAAGTTCTATACATTTTTGGCCTAGAAACTAATTTAAATAAATTAATTACATTATTGGTTGTTAGCCTATGGGGTCATACCCAAGTATGTCATGTAAATAAAAGAAAACCTTGAAGCTCTTTTTCAGTTTCAGTTTTTAAACAAAACTTTACAACACCTTCAGACCTTCTTAATTAATGTAAAGTCAGCAAGTGTAACCTATAAAGCTTTCTCACTTCCTTTAAAAATACTTAAGATATCGTGACAAGCAAGAAAAAATTTTACCAATTCCCTCCCCCCCTCCCTCTTCCCCATAGCTAGCACAACCTCCCCAGAGCTATGTCATTGTTGTCCTGACCCTCTGAAATGAGAGCCTTCTTTCTCTAGCTAGGTTTGAGCTTTGCTTTGCTGGTTTCATCCTTTCCTGGGTCTTTGGAATTAGCCTTAGTTAAGAAAGATCCAGAATAAAGCTATTCAACCGAAATAATCAAGCACATTCTTCATTCCTTCACAGATGATTAAACAATATTCAAGGTTTCTTGCAAGTTGAATTCATCTTAGATGTGCCCAAATGAAAGCATCTCCAAGGATACACACAAAAGATGCTGGGATTTGGCGTTTGGGTTTGTTTTGTTTTTTTGCACTTTGGTTTTCAATGTTACGATAAAGAAATGAAATGATGTACATGGTAGATGTACCGTAGACACATGAAATACCATTTTCAGGGTCAATGTCACACAATACATATTGTGCATGTAGGTATATACCAAGAGACATGCAGTGCTGATACTTTAATGTGACAAGGTGTTGCTGCCATGAAGGTGCCATGAAGGTACTTATTCAATGGACAAATACAACAATATATTCCTACTATATGTTGTCTGCATATTCAAGCATACACACTGTGTAAGTTTAAGAGGACACCCATTTATCAAAATCAGTGCTATGGAATGAATCCTATTGCAAGACAGGATGGAGTGGAAGAGTTTGATGATGTGAATGACCAAGAAAGCAAGAAATCCAATCTTGCAGAGACATCTAAGAACCATTTTTCCTTCACAGAAAGACACTAACTGGTTAGTTTCAATGGACTCATCTTGAAAAGCTGGAAGGAAATCTGAGATTCTTGACTTAACCTGCTTCTGTTTGTGAAAGGTAGAAGTTCTAGGGTCTGAGAAGGGGGAGGAGTTTCATGCCCCATGGAACTATGGCTCCCCCCTAGGATTCAGGTCATGCGAAGCAGCAACCTTTATGTAAGTTATTTTTTGTCCACTAACATGAGCCTCAGCATGATTGTACTGCTGATTGTGATTCAGTATTATTCTTTCCAAAGCATCCTGAATGGATGCCCAAGGGCTTCCTGAAAAAGAAAAAAGAAAAAAAAAGAAAGTGCTCTCCCCAGAGAGGAATAGAAATTGGTGGTGGCAATTTAGCATGATAAGAACATACATGCTTTTGTCTGAGGTCCCAAATGCATGGGATTTACCAGACAACATGGGACAGTCCCTTCTTCATTTATCAAGGATTCCTGTGCCAAGGGAGAGAACTTCAAGCTTAAGGTCAAAGTTGGACTTAGACTTCCGCCAAGATCTCATCCACCTCTGAGAACCTGTTTCTTTAAGTTATTGTCTATAACCACAATGATCTGTTCTTGAAGAGACTTCATTATAGACTGAAAGCCTAACGACACACTTTTCTATCCTTGCAGATAAATGCCCTATTGCTGGAAGTCCACTAGATTTCCTTCTCCATCAAAGTGATGAAGCTTAGACCATACAAAAGGTCAAAATAAATCTATTGTCTCTGCTTCAAACCTTAGTGGTTATCTGCAAGAATGCTGTATATATGGGCCACTTTCTTTTCTCATGTCTCATTGTTCCCAGATGTCTTTAGGACTCATCTTTTTTAAAATTTTATAAGCTTTCCAGTGGTAGATATATAAAAAAACAAAATAAGCACAACCTTCTGAAAATAAGAATTGAACATAGGTACAAGCTGTTATGCCTTTGATGACATAATCTAAATCAAGCCCCACTGCAATGCAACTCGCTCGGACTGTCTAAAGTGGTACATTGTTTTCAGGATTCCCATGATGATTTTGATAGTCAGCTTTCTGATACCTACACTGATTGGAGGGAGGGAAAAATAGAGAATCCAAGTGGCATTTAATTTAGCTCTGGAAATCACTGTTTGATTTTAATGATAATAAAAAGAGACACACAAAAGATTTATCTTCTTTCTTATGTTTTCCTTTGTTTAAGTGAAAGTTAGCTTGCATTTCCTAAGTACACATTTGTAGCAAAGTGGGGGGAAATACCAGGAAGGAAATTAAATGATAGGGCAAAGCCCCATAGTTCAATTAATTGCACTATGAGGAGAAGAAAATCAAGGAAAATCCATATATGCCAGGAGGAATTTTGAAAATATAATCTAAAAGGATGTATCTGTAGGTCACAACTTCTACTCCACTGCTAGTCACTCAGTTTCAAGGACCCATGCAGAAAATCAGGAGGATGACAGAATGGTTTCATCGTCATCCTTGCATTGTGCAGTGGGTGTATATTTAATGATAATTACCAATACTTTCTATAACAGCACAAACCAAATAACACCCCCTCCCCCAAATTCAGGGATTATTTACTTTGGGACATTTTTTTATATCAGAGATATCCCCCCCCCATTATTTACTGACTTCTAAATTGCAATATTTGTAGCCTCAGGGCATGCTTTTTTTAAACCCAATCCACAGCTGATAATCTACACACTCCATGTAATACCAGAGGGTGAAATTTGGTGTGAAATCCCTGCTTTATGCTGTCCTTCTGCTTTTGTGTTGCATTAGTGATTTTTCTATGATCAAAGGGATGAGCACTAAATGGAAAACAGGTGTGATTATTAGTTTATTTTTCTCAGGCATCATCAAATTAAAAAATATGAGAAATTTGACTCAATTTGATCCCATCACTTTTGCAAGCTGTAAATATTTGTTTTTGGTTTTGTATTTTTCTTTGGGGCTTTAGGCTATAGACTATATTTTAGAGTCCAGTCAATGGTGTGAAAGATTTCCACACACCTGGTATGTTGATTTGGAGTGGCCTGACCTGAGTTCCAATCCTAGATCTATCATTTACTTACTGCCTATTTGACCAGGGTCAAACCAACCAATCTCTGGGCCTTAGTTTCTTATCTATGACTTGAAAGAGTTGAACCAGATGACCTCTAAATCTAGAATCTTCTGATATAATGGGACTTGGAATTTTGAGAACTATCTGTCTATGTTCTTTTTTAAGAGCAAAAATCTCATATTGTGCAAGATTTTGTTAAAAATAGCTGGGGGCGGGGCATTCTTTATTTCTTTACATAGTGTAACCTTTTCCCAAACACAAGAGAAATTGGAGATTTGTGAAACTGGAGCCCTCAGGTAAGATTCTCTCTTTTGCTGACAAGTTGGTCCAAAAAATAGTTTCCTTCAATCTGGACATAATCTGAAGTCAACAATCCTTCATGGGGTTCAGGTATCTGAAAATCAAGACTTCTCAATTTTAAGAAGCAAGGGTCCTTTAAGCCAGTCTTGGAACAAAGACTACCTAGGGATTTGTGGGGGGAACATGACTTGAGGAAAACTTGCTCTTATCATCCTACATGCTGAATATTTTCTTGCCTGGAATACTTTTTTTGGTTGTGGTTAGTACAGTGGCAGGGTTGGAGAAGAAATGAAATGATATTTGCAAAATATCTTGCCCATGGCAGATATTTAATAAATGTTTGTTGATATTTTTGGACATGGCCAAAATAGGAGTTTTTTTGTTTGATTTTATATATTTGTTATGGGCTTTGTTGGCTTTTTTTTTTCAACTGAGGAGGGGAAAGGGGAGAATGGAGAGAAAATAAAGGCTTGTTAATTGAAAAAAATTAGTTAAAATGCTTTTGAATAAAGTAGAATTATTGAATTCAAAGGAAAAATAAAGGAATATCCATTTAGGCAATGAAAACATTTTTAAAAAGGAAGCTGGAAGACAGCCTTGCTAGGCTATGACTTCCACTCCACATGTGAAGCCCCTCAAGTTGAAAAGGACCTTCATAGATGGAAAGTAGGGGAAGATATCCTGGGCAGGAAGAAGACATTCCAGACACACATACTTCTCTAAACTTTCTCTTTCCCTCCCCCATTGTGGAAAACATCATCACCTTTCTTCCCCTTTCCTCACAATTGGCTGTGGTTGTAGCCAGGCTTCCGATTCAGTTCTATAATCACCACCTCCTGAAGTATCTGATTTGCTTGTCAAAGCAGGTTTGGACTTTTCCCTAAAAGAAGTCACATCTGTATTTCTAAAACCCACATATGTTGGAGTGGTCTACTGGTCCACGGAATCCCCTTGAGGAAAAACAACGATGGGATATATTCTCTTTTGTGAAGGGGATTCTCTATAAGGTGACAAGATGGAATTCTCTGTTGAATATTTCCTGGCAGTTACATAAGATGGGCTTCCTATTGCATTAGTTCAATCCTGAGCAGGACCTAGGATTTGTAACGCAATAGCTGGGTTGGGGTGGAGGCTTAGAAGGTCTTACTCACTCCAATGGCAAAGAGTGAGTTTGTTGCAGAATAATTTCATATTTAGTGGATATCATTCCAGAACATGATCACAAATCTAAATTCTGTCTGGACCTTTCATCTCAGTCTAGATACCATACATCTACAGTGGTTCTTTGCCTTTGGAATGGCATGGAAAATGACTACAATTCTGAAGTATATACTTAACAAATAGAACATACAACAATAACAACGTCACTTTTTGACAGCAATATTTTCTGGATCTCATGGATATCGTTAGTCGTGTATACATATATGCGTGTACGTATATATACAGGGTGGTCCAAAAGTCTTTGTGCAGTTTAAAACTCTTAAAGCTGAAAACTGCTCTAAGACTTTTGGGACATCCTGTACATATGTATATATGTGTTATCTAAATAACACATATATAAAACATATATACTTTAATACATATATAGGAATATATATTTCCTCTTAGAAATGCAGCTTTATAGATGATTTTAAAAGCTAATAGAAAAGTAGAAATCACAATAATTTTTACATGTTTTCTGAAATGAGCCCTGTTCAGATGTAGCAACTACATGGAGACAAAGCTATCATGATGGCAAACTCTTTGGTATTGTGGAAGGGGAAAAAATTTGCCCAGCACAAGCGTCCCCCTTCATTCCCCTGATGATAAGGCTCTGATACTAGGAACAAATTCTAGGTGGTCAAGCAAAGAACATTCAAGTGACAATCTCTTCTCCCACATTCCCTGGATGGAGAAGAGAAATTAGTTAAGTATCCCAACATTTTACACTTGGAGTCTGTGGTACCTTTGGAAAGATTCCATGCTGGGGTAGAGATTATAAAAGCGAAAAAAGAAAAAAGAAAAAAGAAAGAAAATAAAATAAATGACCCTTTTCTTTTGTTACTCAAAGAAACAGAATTGATTACCTTTACACAAATCAATGATGCTATTAGCATTTTAGCCGTGCAAGAAGAGATAATGAACTGAAACAAAAGGTGTGAGAAATCCTCATCTTTGGTATTGTAGCTGTTGAGGTTTCCGTTGCTCTGTTCCTTGTTCTTTTGAAAAACTGCATAGGCACAAATTAAAGACAATCTTCAACTTTAAGATTACCAAGTGAGTTGTCAAATGAAGCAGCAGCCAATGGAGGCTTTTCTTTATTTCCATTCTTGTTTCAACCCTTTCTTTGAAATCTGCTTCCGAAAAATGTCCCAAGAGGTCTGTCCAGACACAATGTGTCGCACAGCACTGTTTTTTCCTTCTTCTTCTTGTTTTTCATTTATTATTCATTTGTTTACTTAGTTATTCATCTTTAATGGAACAGTTTTTTGTTTGTTGCAGAAGTAGGTGCAGAAAAGTTTCTTTGGTTTCGATTAAGTAATACATAAAAAAGTCTCAAGTGTCTTTAAAGAATCATTGCAGTGTTTGGCTTGCTTTTGAACACTCCAATGGTGCTCTCCAGGGGCCATTCACTGGTAAATATGCACATTGTGACCATCACAATCTCCAGGAGAAGGACTGTAGGCCTCATTTGGAAGCTGGTCACCACCAAGGACAGCCAGTGTGGTTAACCCTCCCCGATTGACTTGGCTAATGTTCTCGGTATTGCCGTACTGCTCACCCAAAGGGCCAGCCAAATGCAAGAGCTGAGTGCCATTTGGAGTTGCAGAGGCATTCTGATTTCTAAAAGTAATCACAGTATTTTTAGGCTAGAAAATGGCAAGTAAGAAACGTCTTTGGTTTGCAGGATTCTGCTTCTTTGGTGTGCTGTGTTTTCTCCAGATTTAATCAGTCGTTATACAGGGATGACTTAATAATGAAAGAGGCTTGGGATTCGGATGAAAAGTTACGAACGATAGTTTTGAGATGACATGTTGGTTGGTTGTTGGGATTTCCCCCATTGCCAGCAAACATTGAGGGACCCCACCAAAGGAATGTATGACATAGCAACAAAATTGGAAATAGTAATAATGAGATGGATGTTGTGGAAACAATGCACAGTAAGGGGGACTAGATGGCCAATAAACAAGGAGGATATACTAATGATCTAAAAAAATCTAGATCTTTTAATATGTTGCATTTGCTCCATGTACCATAGCAGTTAAATTGGCCTCCTGAGTGAGTGTCTGCATCATGTACAAACACAGAATTGGTGGCAAACTGCAAAATGTGCTTGAAGTCATCGTTGTTTCCTTGCTATCCGCTAATGACTTCAGAATCAATGTCTTGACAATACGGATGCAGTGAATCCAGAACCTTGCTTATTTCTATAGTTATCATCTTTGTGCTTGATACTTTGAGCTCAAGTGAATGGATTTTGTTTTAACCGATCC
This sequence comes from Monodelphis domestica, assembly GCF_027887165.1. Classification (NCBI taxonomy): domain Eukaryota; kingdom Metazoa; phylum Chordata; class Mammalia; order Didelphimorphia; family Didelphidae; genus Monodelphis; species Monodelphis domestica. The sequence goes on along the minus strand of NC_077229.1, from coordinate 433,876,344 downwards.
ATAACCATATGAGACTTTCTGGAGGTAAGGGCAAGAAGACTGTCAACTGGATCGACCTAAAAGCTCCTAAACCATTTGGTGAAAAGATGCCTGAGTTGGAAAAACAGGTTCTTGGATTTTATTTCCACATTTAAGGTTTGTGCTCAGTAATTATCATTTTTAGGTTTCTCTAGTTATGGCTGTGAACTTTGGTATATTGTAGTGAGAGGAGGCTAAGCATTTGGAAAGCAAATGAGGCCATAAAGATTCCTAGGATCTTCTCTTAACTGAAGCATCTGGGGATCCCAGGCTTGGAATTCCTCACACAGGCCAAATTCCCACTGCTATTCATAGGAACTCTGTCAGCAAGAGGCTAGTAAGACTCTGTGTTGGATTACTTTCTTTTTAAAACAATCCTAAGCGTGGATGAAACCACATTGGAATTAACTGGCTTTTTGGAGAGACCCATTTGGGTTTCTGGTATGCTTAGCATGCTTAGAGAATAGTATTTTTGTGGAAGAGACTAATTTTTAGCTTGCACTTAGACTCCATAGCCATAAGAAAAGAACACATGTCCTATGATTACAGCTAGAATAGACATTTCTTTTTTTTTTTTTGAGAGAGAGAGAATTGTGCTTTCAAATCACCAGTGAAGGGCCCCAGCTAAGAATCCTGTGTCTTTTTCCTTTTGTTGTTGTTGTTTTTTCCTTTTAGAGTTGACTTGTGCCCAATTTAGATTTCCCTCAGTCATGCTTTGGTACAAGTGCTAGAGGTTGATGAGGATCCCCCCGTACTCAAATCGTCCTGCCATTTCTCCAAGCTGCGACGTCGGGCATTCATGAAGAAGTTACTGACTGTGGTGAGTTCCAGCCCCAGCTGCTGGGAAATGGTAATCTGCATCTCTTTGGATGGGCGCTTGTTTTCCTTGAAGATGGCGAAGAGTGTTCGGCGTTGGAGGTCGGTGAAAACCAGGCGGGATTTCTTCTGGGAATTGTTCCTGTCTTTGTTTGGTTCTTGCTCTTTGCGTTTGCATGCTTGAAGGGAAAAAGAAGAAGAAGAATCAATGTATGCATAAGTACCCATAAACCAAGCAAGGGATTCATCGACAGCATGGATGAAGCCATATATAAGGATGTAAACTGTTAAACTTTATTGTGCAAACTACCCATCTGTCAATAACTAAACCTCCAACTTCATCTCTTTGTGATGGTGGTGCCTTCATGGTCAGGAGGAGAAGGAAGATGGAGAATTAGGGGAGATTAAAGAGTTTAACCTTGCCCAAACTAGAATCCCCTCTCTCCCTCTGTCTGGTCCCCTATTCCAACCATCAATCCCTCCCTTCCCCTCTGGAAACAGGTGAAACAAAAGGAATAATCATTTTTTGTGGTTGCTATGTCTCTCTGAGCCAGGGAAAGGGCATTTCTCCTTAAGTGACAACAATGGGAAGAGCAACAGATGTCTGGAGCCTGAATTTGTAAACTCATCATTGGATTAAGCCATTAAAGTGGGGTAGTTTTTTTCATACTTTTCAAAGATCAAACCTTCAATGCCATTTGACTTTTTAAAGAAATTGAATTAGAAATTAATCCAAAAGAGATGGCAGAATGTTGCTATTTCAACTAAAATTCAGATCTAGATTAAAGAAAAACTAACCAATTCTTGGGTGTAAGGTTGAGGGGAAAAAATGGAAAACACTGTTCTCCTCAATTCTGCAACAAACCTGGACTTGATATGCTTGGGATGGAGCATGAGTGAATTAGAATAGAAATGAGAGGTAGCTTGATTTATTAACTAGAGTCCTGGATTTGACATCAGGAAAACCTAAACTCAAATCCCACCTTAGACACTTCCTAGTCTTGTCCGTGGACTCAATTTCTACATATAAAATGTATTCCTATTTTATAAAACGGTTGTGGGAGATAAGAAACAGCTAAGGGATGCAGTGACAATAGCACTGGGCCTTGAGTTAGGAAGATCTGAATTTAAATCCAGTCACAGGGGGCAGCAGGGTAGCTCAATGGATTGAGAGTCAGGCCTAGAGATGGGAGGTCCTGGGTTCAAATCTGGTTTCAGACACTTCCCAGCTCTGTGACCCTGGGCAAGTCACCCCCATTGCCTAGCCCTTACTGCTCTTCTGCCTTGGAACCAATACACAGTTTTGATTCTAAAAAGGAAGGTGAGGGTTTAAAAAAGATCCAGTCTCAGATACTTACTAGCTATGTGAACTTGGGCAAGTCATTTAACTGCTGTCTGCTTCAGTTTCCTTAACTGTAATATGGGAATAATAATAGAACCTACCTGTTTTGTGGATCAAATGAGATAAGATTTGTAAAGAGTTTGCCAAGGTAGCTGGCATACAGTAGGCACTTCACAAATGCTTGTTTCCATCTTTGTGAAAACATATGGCATAATGTGTGAAAGCTCTGGAAAATATTCAAGTGCTATATAAATGCCAGCTATTCTCCTTATTGAGGAAGCATTGTATATAGATAAAAGGGCCAGTCTTGGAGACCCAGGAACCTGGGGCTAAGCCTTCTTCTGATACAAGCTAGTTGTTTGACCATGAACAAGTTATTTAATATTTCAATGCCTCCGCCCCCTGGCACCTCTCTAAAACTATTAAGTGCAAAGGAGTTACCTATCTGCTTTGGTAAGAGTTTCTGCACAAGAAGTTCTAATACACTGCTAAGATTACAGGTCCTGACCAAAAGAAAAAATGATTATTACTGGAGATCAAGCAAAGGGCTACTTTTCCAAGGAGGCAGGTCAGTTTGGGGGCTGTACATCCCTATTAGTATTTAAATAATTTTATTTAAATTTATTTTTAAAAAGGATGCAAAAGATCAAATAAGAATGGAGTCTCAATTCTCAGAATAAGTAGTAACTAGGAAATTACTAGGTCTTCTCACACATTTCTAAGCATTTGTTGATCCTTGCCAGGAATATGCTGGAGAAGTATGAAGTCACAGTAGGACCCACAGGTCATTTACTCAGTCAATCAGTAAACATCTATGATGTGTCTACTATATGTCGGTGCTGTATACATGGAACCTAGTACTCAGAAATCAGGTAAATCCTTGGATTCATGTTATCCTTCCTCATTTTGGACAGAAGATAAGAAGAAGGATGATGGTAATTTAATATTCACTGATTGTGATTGTCTTGTTCAAAAGTGCTTGATCAGAAAACCTTTCCCTTCACCTGTGACTGCTCTAAAATCTGTAATGAGTTTTTTAAGGCTTTATCTTTTATTTTAGAGTCTATACTATCAATTTCAATGCAGAAGAGTTATAAATGCTAGGCAACTGGGGTTAAGTGACTTGCCTAGGGTCACACGACTAGGAAGTGTTTGACATCACATTTGAACCCAAGATCAGTACTGACTCTCCATTCACTGAGTCACCTTACTGCCCTGGTAATATATTTTAGGAAGTATTTAGTAAGCATTGACTACATAACTTGGCATTGTGCTTGGTTCTAGGAGTACAAAGGCAAAAAGGAAGTATTTACTGACCTTAAGAAACTTGCATTCTAGTGATCTAAGAGAAGTGTCATGGCACTGTCTCGCTTTCCCCCTCACCTATCAGAATTCTATACCAGTGCTGTCCGCATGATCTTGGGCAACTTGTATGACCTTTGTGTTTCAATTCCTTATTTATCTAGTAAGGACAGCTACTCCTAGAAGAATGTAGGGTTCATATGGAGAAAAAATGAGCATACCTCAAAAAACTTGAGGTTCTCTAATAACTCCAGGTAGTATTATGATGTGATTATTATATTTAGCTATATGCAAACACTCCAATTAACCTGTGTTTTTATCAGTTTAGAAGTTCTCTCCAGCTATGCAGGATGAAGACCATTCTATATGAGTCTTGCCTATATTCTCCTACAGCGTAGGATCCACCTCCACCCACCCAATCTGCCTTCCTTCATTTTTCCTGACACTGCAAGGCAACCTTCCCATTATATTTGGATATATATTTCTATATGCATCTATGTATCTGTATATTTGTATTCATCTATGTATATAATCACACATATACATACATGTGCATGTGCATGCATGAGAGGGGGAAAGAGGGAGGGAAGGAGGAAGAGAGAGAGACAGAGAGAGAGAGAGAAAGAGAGAGAGACACAGAGAGAGAGAGAGAGAGAGGAGGAGGAGGAGAGAGAGAGAGATAGAGAGTGAGAGAGAGAGAGAGAGAGAGAGAGAGAGAGAGAGAGAGAGACAGAGAGAGAGAGAGAGAGAGAGAATGAGAATGAGGGAGGAAGGGAGGGAGGAAGGGAGACAGACCAGGTTACATCCTAGATGCTGATTGTCTAAGGACCAACCTAGCTAAACTGAGATAGTCTCATTGTCAGGTTGATCCCAAGATGATGGATTTCAAGTCATATCAACACATGAAAACCACTTAAGTTATATAGGGGTTATGATCTGCTTTCATAGAGTGAGCACCTCCTGATAGAATTATCCTTAAAGTATTAATTTTTTAAAAACCTTATCTTCTGTCTTAAAATAGACACTAAGTATCAGTCCCAAGGCAGAAGAATGGTAAAAGCTAGGCAATTGGGGTTAAGTAACTTGCTCAAGGTCACACAGCTACAAAATGTCTGATACCAGATTTGAACCCAGGACCTCCCATCTCTAGGCCTGGCTCTCTATCCACTCAACCATCTAACTGCCCCTAATGTACTCTTATATTACCCTTTCTTTCCACCCTTAAAATATACTCATCCTTGGCCTTGAGTTGATGTAAACAACTTAATAGATACACCTGGCTGTTTTAAATTTATTAACACTGTGGTTGATGTGCCTAGCACTTGAGTTAGAGGATGCATGCCTCTCTCTCTAATACTATCTGTTCCCAAATGGCAGGGATGAGTAATTTTCTTTTGGCCATTAGGCACTTAATAAATGCTTTTGTTGATTCTTGTCTAGAAGCATTCATAATATTTAGCCTATTAGCAAAGTGGTCTGGAAAAGTTAAAACATTCAGTATATGTGAAACATTAAGCAAAAAGAGAGGGAGAGAGAGAGAGAGAGAGAGAGAGAGAGAGAGAGAGAGAGAGAGAGAGAGAGAGAGAGAGAGAGAGAGAGAGAGAGAGAGAGAAGGCTTATGTTACAAACACATGAAAAAAGTACCAGCTCACTCAGTGGGGATATAGGGTCAAAATGAAGCTATTCCAGGATGATTCAAGGCTAAAAGGAAGTTTTGTTCAGAGAAACACTGATGATTAAAGGGCATGCATAGATTATGAGCTGGGATACCCCAGTATGATAGACAGTATATCTAAGCCACATTCTAGCATGCCTATAGTTTAAATTCATGGGGATACCCAATGAAGTATGCTATCACTTGGACCAAAAGCAATGTCCAGAACCAGGGCTTTTTAATCTCTTCATTCAAAGATGACAGTTTCCCAAATAAACATTTTGTTTACTTCCATCAGGCTGGGTTGAATCAACAGTGAATGAATACTCTTCTGTCCTCTCCAGTTTTTCTTCTCTTTCCTTAATCAACTCTTTCCTAGTGGCAACATTGAGTTTCTATTCAAACAAAGGGAATCAGACCTAGGCTTCTTAATATCAGTACAAAATGGCAATCATCATTCAAAGCATGAGCACAGGGTCTGAAATTTTACCTATATATAGATCTGGTTTAGTTGCCATACCTAAAAAGGGTAGCAAAAAAGAGTTGGGGGCTGGTAGTCACTAACACCTTGACTCTTCAGTTCAAACCTTCAGAAAATAGAACTGTGCATAGGTGGAAAAACCTGGAATTATTAAAGCCAAGTAAAGAGGAAGGAGAGGGTCCTAGGAGGTAATCTGTACATACTTCATGAGATGCCGCTTTGGGCTGGAGGGGTGATCAGGGGATACTACAATTGGACTATTTGGTCAGAATTATTCTGAATTGCCAACCCAGAGTGAGTCGGTAGGAAGATGGTGAATCTTATCCCATGTTTTCTTTCCCCCTTTTCTTCCTTTCTTCCTCCCACCCTCATTTTTCCATCCAAGGGAAAGGTAGTCAATTCTTTCCCTTCTGTTCTAGTTTTCTTCTTTAATGTTGCTTTAGTTCTCAATGATTTTTATTTTTAATAAAATCATTGACCAACACACCAGAGCTCCTATTGTGCTTGACTTAGTACTAAGGTATCTAAATGAACGGGAATGGACTCTTCTTTCCAGAGATGAAAAATCTTGTCTAAGTTAATTAGTCTGGGGCTTGTGATTTTTAGGGAAAAGTAGAAAAACCAATAATGAAAAGTATACATTTGGTGATCAATTTGGGATTCAGATACTCCTATAAATACAATTGTATTAGACTGTTACCTCCTTCATTAGACTACAAGCTCACTGAGAGCAGGGACTGACTTTTACAATTTTTTAAATCTCCAGCTCTTAGGACAGGACTTGGCACTTAAGTAACCCTTCTGTTTGACTGAATTGTGAGCTGGCAGAAAGATAGGAAGTGTAGGGGTAAAGAGTGGCCATTTTTACTTTTGTTTTGGTGACTTTGGCTGAGACCACTTTTTTTGATTTATTTGAACCCAGAATCTTCTGCCTTTAGGTCTGGCTTTCAATCCACTGAGCCACCCAGCTTCCCCTAATAGTTATAACTTTCCAAAATGCCTTTTACATCATACAAACTTCACCCTGTAGATGTAAGATAGTGCTTTTTAATCTCTATTTTACAAATGAAGAGATAGAGTCCAGACTGCTCGTTATTCACCTACAATTATCACGGAGGGTTGGTCAAAGCATCAAGAAGAGAGGCCATGTCTGTGGGAGCCCTTTGCTTCCCCCCACACTGGATTTCTTTGCTTTCCTTGCACAAGTCTTGGAACCTCTTTTTGTCTACTTTTCCCATCACATAGTTCCAAGTCTTCACCATTTATCCTGAGAACGCTGAATAAATATTGTTTGATGATAATCACCTTGTATCTAAAACAGGGCTAATATATCCTGGCAAACATTGCCTAAGGTTCTCTGTCAATTCCTGTTGCATTGGATTAGCCATAGGCCCCTCAATTTTCATACTGATATTGATTATTCATCAGATAATGCTGTATTTGTGCTTTTAATAAGGTGTTTAGACAGTGTGGGTACAGGTAAATGTTGGTCCTGTCAGATCACATTTGGTGGTCAATACATATATTTCATTTAAGAGAAAAACGTTAAAGACTTAATGTTCAGCAAACTGCAGAGAAACAAGAACAAATCAATATGTTCTACACTTCCCTAATAGCCTTTTGAAGCCACCAGATACCTCACCAACAAAGGCAGCCCTGCAACCTTTTCAATTTCTCACCAGCTACAAATACATTGGTAGTCCCTGACCCAAAGCAACCAGCCATCTGTATACCATTCATCTACATTGTCCAGTGCTCTCTGTCAGTAATTACTGCCCTCATGTATCTCCTCACAAATGTTATTGTTAAAAAGTCAAAGGAAGATGGAAATAAGGGGAAAACTCCACCCCCCACAAATGCAAGTCTAAGAAAGAAAAGTTGATAAATAGAAACACAAAACATAGTTTTTACACACACACACACACACACACACACACACACACACACACACTTTTTATTTTTTTGTCAAATGATGCCTTCTTTAGTGTGGAGAAGGAGATACCTGGGAACTATAATGTAACCAATAAGCAAATTAATTAAGTAAAAAAAATAAGTTAAAAAAGACTAAGAAAGAATAAGAAAACAGTCTGGGGAATACATAGGAGCTCCTGGATTTAGGCTTAGCAAGAATAGCATTTTGCTTTTTAGAGTTTCTAGGATCTAAAATATAACTCCACAAAACCTCACATGCTTAGATAGCAATGTTTAGACACATGCACATTGATGTAAGACATAGCATGATATAGTGGATAGAGAGCTAGCTTCCTATTTAGGAAGACCTGCATTCAGAGGTCCTGTCTCTTTCACTTATGCTTTATGGGACCCTCGGCAAGACACTAGTTCCTTGGATGGTTTTCCAAGACTAAAGTATAAAATATTCTTTATTAGAAGTCAGTCTCACCCCCTACACTAATGAAATCACAGGCTCTAACCAAAAAAAAGTGCATGCATACATATACGTATTGTTTTTTTAGACAGAGTTAAGTGACTTGCCTAGGGTTACATAGCTAAAAAGTGTCTGAAGCTAGAATTTGACTCAGGAAGAGTCTTCCTCACTCCAGACCTGGCACTCTATGCACTATGATGTCCCCTAGTCACCCTACTTTTATATACTTGTAAATATCAGTCAATAACAATGTGATGGGGCAAAGTTTTTGACCTATGGATGACCATACTATTCAATAAGTATGATTCTACGCTGTGCTATCTGGAGGAACTGAGAAATGGTCTAGTCTTTGCTTTCATCCCCTGAGCAGGAAAACCTGCCCTCTAGAATTGTTTTGTTTGTGTCTTTTGTTTTATTTTGTTTGCCACTAACTTTAGTATTCATTCCTCATTTTGAAATGGACAAAGTTGTTTCTGTATTTGTTATCTTATGAATTCCTTATTTGATATTTATATTTGTAGTTGAGGGTTTTTTGGTTTTTGCTTTTAAGGTCAAAGAAATACTGCAATGAAAAGTACTACATTTGTTATTCTAGTCAAAGATATTGTACAGAATAAAGGACCATATGAATCTTTAACTAGATTTAAAATTTCTTACCTCAGATTTAATCAGGATGTAACTTATGATGAAAATAATTTCATACTATGTTGAAGGTAATTTCATACATAATAAAGACTATGACAATTTTAAATTTTGCACATAGTATTTAGTACAAGTAGTAACAATTTTATTTTAAAGTATTCAACAAAATGCAAAAAGAACACCAACAACCCTCATTCCTCCTGAGTCTGTCTGTGCCTATGAATAATGGTGTTTCAAAGGCAACAGCCGGAAGATGCTGAGATTGCAAGATACTGGGTCAGAGCCCTCAGGAGTTATTCTTAGGCTCATGTCCAGTTCCCTTCTTGCCCTCCAAGGCCACTACATCCATGTTATTTTCTTGAGAGGACAGGAAACAAAATAATTTTTTTCTCATTACTTGGGGGGCATATGCACGCATGTATGTGTTTCTGTATGTATATCTGTGGGTGTATAACAAACTTGTCTGCATAGAGACAAAAGGACTCACCATGTTAAAGTAGGCTCTGCCAGAATCCTTCACTGACCCCAACATATCAAAATAAGAGACAAAGATGGATCTTGCTAGAAACTTGAATTAATTGCTTTAAATCCAGATTAAAAATACCAAACTTTTATAGATTGCATTTAAGAAGGATATTGCAAAGTTGACACTCTCTTAAGAGGCAGAATAATTAATTTACAGATCACTTCTGTTTAGCTTTTGTAACCTTTTCTCTGCTTCTTTTTAATCTATGGTGTGGTTTGTTCCCTGTACACCATGAGATAGAGGCTATTACCAGATCCTGGACTAGCAATTGGCAGCTCCCTAGGGTACAGCAGTAGAGACAGACTTATAAAATATTGCATTGTAAAATAATTCACCTGTTTGGGGGCTAGAAAATTTTATTTTCCAATGTACGACACCCTGTCTTTTGTGACAGGTATGTAATACTGTATGTATTTTCAGTAAATGCTCAAAGCTTGGAACTAGAAAGCAATACATGATTTTCAAACCTTGACTTATTCTGTCTTTGCCCATTATATTTAGCCTAGTTCTTAGTTGTAAAGCAGTGGAAGTATCCCTTTCAATTTCTTTAAATAATCTGAGTTCATCTACAGGTTAGTCTGTAGTGGACTGTGAGAGTGATCGAGTTCTGATCTCTTTGGCACATTAAAATGAGGAAATTTTGACTTTCAAAGTGCTGTAGTGCCTTTCAGCCCCTGGATGGCCTGATGGAAAGGCTGGGGGGAGATTTGATTCTATTCATTTCACTTCACTTCACTTCAACATGCATTCATTTAGCATCTGCTCCAATCAGGAAGGAGAACTGCATATAGTCTCTTTCATATCATTGAGAATTTTTAAATGCATTTATTATTTTTGGGACATTACTTACAAATTGCTCCCACATAAAAAAGTGTTTGTTGATGTGCATCAATTTATCCAATAATAATAATTCTTCTTTTTTATGCTGTATATCTTTTATTTTTTGAAAGTATTCCAATACTGTTCCTATGAAGTACTTGGGTAAGGTATTATTTCACTTTGACAGAGAGAGAGAGAGAGAGAGAGAGAGAGAGAGAGAGAGAGAGAATGAGGTTAAATGATATTCCTGAAATCATACAATGAATAGAGTTTCTTCATCAGAACCCAGGCCTCTGGACTCTCAATTCTAGTAAGCTTTCTATTATATCATTTCACTTAGCTCTCTTTCTTTCTTCCTTTTTCTTCTTTCTTCTTTCCATCTCTGTCTCTGTTTTTCTTTTATCTAACATCACTATATTTTAATGTATCACTCACAACTGTTTTATCTTCATATTCCTGAAATATACTCTGAAATTCCTCTATTTAATCATAATCTTTTATCAGTGTTTCTTTCTCTATAACTTATGCTTTCCAATTCTATTCTTTATCATCACCCTGACCTCCATTCCTCCAAGCCTCAGTTCTTTCCTATGCCAGCATCACTGTACTGGCTACACTGCCCTCCTTTCCTTATCTTGACCCCTTAGTGAACTACTTGAGCTTTGTGTTATTCTCTACTTCTAAATCCCTTGACTCATTCATTCTCCTATCACTGATAGCATCTGATTAAGCCTCACCAAGTTTAAACCTTGGATTATTCTCACCAAAAGCCTCCTTCACTCCTATTCACATACTTCTGAACAGAGCTGGGAAAATCATGAAATCATGCTGATTGGTTCCATTATAAAATTAGACTACATAATCCTAATTGGGTTTTCACTGCAGCAAGGAAATCTTTTTATACCTCCCGAAACTATTCCCTACTCCACAAACCACAGCAGTTATTTTAACTTTCCTTAAGCCCTCCACAACAGCTCTTCCCCAGCCCTCTTAATTAAAAGCCTTGCTTTATACTGCATACAAGCACATTATCTTCTCTTTTCCTTATTTCACATTTTTCAAATATCTTCCTTCACAATCTGCTTCATTTCTATTCTCTCTTGAAAAAATGTCCCTTCTTGTGGAAGCCAACTTCTCTCTCTATGTACACTTGATCCCATTCATTTTCTCCAGCGGATTACCACACCTCCCCCCACCCCCTTCCTTTATCATTCTACTCTCAAATCTCTTCATATTGGCTCTTTGCCTGTTGCTTACAAACATACCAATATCCCCTCCATGCTTTAGAAATGTTTGATCAGATCATCCCTGCCACTTATCCCTTCTCGCCTTCTGGGTAAAATTCTTTGAGGAAGTTGTATATACTATGTGCCTCTATTTCCTCTCTTTTTGCTGGCTTTTAAACCCTCTACAACCTGACTTCTTTCCTTAAGATGCTCCTTAAACTACTCTCTCCAAAGTAGCCAAGGATCTTGCAACTGACAACTCTAATGGCATTCTTTCCAATCTCATTTTCCACCTCTTGCTAGCATTTGACACAGTTGATCACCATCTCCTTCTGCATACTCTCTTCTCCATGTTTTCATGCCATGACTCTCTCTTAGCTCACTTCCTACATAACTCAGTCTCCCTTGCTGGATCTTTATCTATGTCATACCCACTAACTATAGGCATCCCCTAAGGCTCTGTCTCGGGGTTTCTTTTCTTCCTTATACTATTTTTAACTGGTGGCCTCTATAGTACCCATAGATTCAATTATTATGTACAGGCAGATAGATGATTTCCATATCTCTTTCTATAACTATCCTCTCCTCTCTTGAGCTATCATTAACAGTTAATAATAGCTAAGCTCACACATCTCAAATTTGGCATGTCCCAACCCCTCTCCTCTTTTCAACTTCCTTATTACTGTCAAGGCACCATCATCCTCCCAGTCATCCAGGATGAAAATATTGATGTCATTCTTGACTCTTTACTCACTTTTACTACACAAATTTTATCCTTTGTAAAATCTTACTACTTCTAAATTCACAACTCTTGTATACAGTCCCTTCTTTCTGCTTATACCATCTCAGTGCCATGGGCTTCTTTGCCTCTCACTTGGACTATGGTAGCCTTCAGGTTACTCTTCTTACCACAAGTCTCTCTATTACAACTATCAGAGGAGCAACTCCTGTGGAGGGCCACTGGACAACTAACTGAAACATACAGGTCAGGTAAGCCAGCTCAGCCAAAATAGCAAATCAACCTGAAATAGAGACAGGAGGCAGCATGAGCTATACAAATCAAACCACCACCTTGATCACTATATTTTTGCAGACCCTTTTGGGGAAAGTCAAAGTCCATGAATCCAGGAGCCTAGAGAAATGGCCTGCTAAGCACCAAAGTTGCTTCTAGGGCATATCTCACAGTCATTATTGAAAGAAGCTATTTGGAGAGGGTGCCTAACTTACTCATCACCACTAGCAACAACTGCTGACCACCAGTCACCAAGAGAGAGTTAGGCACAGGAACTCTGGGAATGGCAGCACCATCTCTTCCTTACTGTCCCCCCCCCCCCCCCAATGATCATACGTGCTTCCAGTCTCTCTCACTGCCATTATCCTGTGGATGAAGGGTCTTGCATCCCTACATACTGTTGTCATACACAGGATAGACTGAAGCAGCAAGGCACCCTGAGTGAGAGACAGGAAGCAGCTGTCTACTGTGCCAAGTGCTACTGCCACCATTACTGAAGATCCAGAGAAGAAAGTTCTTGCCACTAAAGTCCTTGACACTGCTAAATGGCTCGGCATCAGAAACTGATATGATCTTATCAGTGGACATGACATTAAAGAAGCAGCATTAACATCTTTGCTAATGTACCCTAAGGATCATGTGACTTTCTCATCTGATTTGCAGCTGAAACCTTCCATATGTGTGGTCTCCCCCACTGGAAGGTGAGCTCCTTGATAGTAGGGACTATCTTAATTTACTATTTATATATCTAGTGTTTAGCACAGTGTTTGCATATAAAAGAGATTAATAAATATTTTTACTTATGAATAAAATTTATTCATTCACTCCAATCCATCCTTCATACACCTGCCAAAGGGACATTCCTGCAGCCCAGGTCTAACCATGTTACTTCCCCTTTTCAAGAAACTCTAGTTACTCTCTATCAACTCTAGCTTTAAATATAAAATTCTCTCTTTGTTGTTTAAAGTCTTTCACAGTCAGGCTCCTTCCTACTTTTCCATTCTTAGACTTTATTCTCTTCTATCTTCTCCTCTCCATAAGGACTTCTCCCTCAATAATGGCTGTGGGGTCTGAACTAGAAGCAAGTCGTGGTTTGAAGAGTAGAAATTATTTAACTATGATCCAGCTATACTGGCCTAGTTGAATTTTTCCTCACACGTACATTCTATCATCTCTATTTGGTAATGCCTGTCCTCTTCCTCACTACTACCTCCTAATTTCCTTCAAGATTAAATTCAAATCCCATCTCCTGCAAGAAACTTTTCCCAGTCCCTCTGCCCTGACACTTTGTACTTTTCATCAGAGATTCCCTTCCATCTACTCTCTCCTTCTTCCCCTCCTCATCTCTCTCTCACACACTCTGTCTCTTTCCTTCTCTCTCTCTTTCACTTCTTCATATATATATATATATACATATTTATATTTATATGCACATATGCATGTGTGCATGTACAAAATATATGTGTCAGTACCCCCTGTTGCATAAAGATTCTGCTTGAATATTTCCAGATAGTCCACCATGTTTGAAAATAAGAAAGTTCTTTCAATGAAAACTATCTTACTGTAACTTCTACTTATTGATTTCCTTCTATCCTCTGAAAAGTCCTTTTTTACATGTTAACACTTCAACTAGTAGAAGAGAATGATACTTTTCACTTTCGCAGTCTAAATACTTCCCCCTACTCCATCCATCCCTTTCATGATTTTTCATATAACATTCCTCAGAGTCTTTATCTTTCTGATGGTCCTCTTTTGTACATGTTCTACTTTGTAAATCACTTTCTTAAAATGCCATACCCAGAACTGGACTCAATAATGAGCTCAATATTCTTTTCTCTTGATGATATCGAGTCATTGTTGTAATGATAGAAGTTGACACTTATGGAACACTTTATATATATATATATGTGTGTGTGTGTGTGTGTGTGTGTATTATCTAATTTGATTCTCCCAGATTCCCTTATGTGGTAGGTAATATGGACATTATTACTCTTTCCATACTATAGAGAAGGAAACCAATGCTTAGAATAGAGAAGCAGCTTTGGTACGATTACAAAGTCAGTAAGCACCAGAGTTCAGTTTAAAATTCAGGTTCTCCTGACTTCAAGTCTAGTACATTCCCCTCACCTTTCACAAAACAGTTCTTTTGATCGACATTGTTGTGCTATGTGGTGATGCCTCTATTTAGTTTAAAATAATTATGTTATTATTATGTCTATTTTTTTCTTTCAATTTTAACTCTTGGTTTTTTTTTTCTGCTTATTTTATCATGTGACTGCAAGCCAATTGGTCTAACCCTATCTCCTTGACTCTCTTGTCTTTTCTATAAGGTAAAGTGCTTGGCCTATGTGACAGCCATTTTTCTCAACCTCAGATATTTTGGTTTTTGCTTTTGCTTTCTGAAGGGTTTGTGTCCGGTTATAGGATTTTAACAAGAAAAGAATTTCCAGGAAACTTGGGGCATCTGCAATTCTAAGTATTGATCTGCAAGGGTTCTTCTTTCTTCCTACTGGGTAATATACCCATTGTCCAAGTGGGTGGCCACTAAGTGGTAGTCTTTTGTAGCGATTGTTCTTCCTATTCTCAATTGTCCTAGATAAGAACCTCATATAAAAATGTTTCCTATTAACCCAAGAACACCCAATACTTTCTTCATCAATTAATCCCTTGAGTACTATATACTTTAAGTAGGTTCTCAGGGTATATCTTTTCTCTTTTGTTGTGAGAATAATTCTATAATGGCTATTGTTTTTAGGCTTTTCCTGATTTTATTCCTCCACATTTGCTAGTGTTTTCCCTCTAAAAATTTATATTGAGTTTATTTGTTATACATTTTGTACAGTTCAGCCAATCTTCAGTTATGTTTGACTTTTTGTGACCCCATTTGGGGTTTTCTTGGTAAAGATACTAGAGTGGCCTGCCATTTTCTTTTCCAGCTCATTTTATAGATGAGAAAACTGAAGCAAACAGGGTTAAGTGCCCAGGGTCATATAGCTATTAAATATCTGAGGCCAAATTTGAACTCAGGAAGATGTCTTGCTGACCCCAGGCCCAGCACTCTATTCCCTGCTCCACCTAGCTGCCTCATTTTATACATACTTACATGTGTATGTGTTATCTTCTTTGACATAATTCAAACTACTTAAGGGTATGGATGATTTAATTTTTGTATCTCTAGAGTTATATTTATTGGGAAAGAAAATGGGGGGATTGGAAAAATGAGGATAAAGTAAGGTTTGTATGGGGGTATGTAGGAGTTGAGGGGAGAGAGGGAATATTGCTTGGTGAGGCAAAGGAGAGAGATGTCCCCTGCTGAGAGGAAGCAGCAGGGGTCCGATAAGGACTGTTTGTCCTGAAGTGACTGAACTGAAGTTCAGCTCCCTCTATGACCAGAAAAGATAGTCCACTTATCTGACTGAGAATTCAACTAATATAAAGTTTAATAACCAGTTGGGATTGGAGTTTTTTCTCAGCTTCAGAGTTGAGGCCAGGCCCAGAAGCTGGTGGAGAGTTCTCCCCCTCCCGTCTACTCTATATTAGTCCTGCTTACTCTAATTCAGAATCTTAGCAGTTGACAGAAAGCAAACAAGAACAGTTCTGACCTTCAGAAGTAATTGGGCCTGAATCTTCGGGCTGAACCTAGAAGAGCATGCCACTCTAAACTGGGCTGAATGAGCTCCTCTCTTCACCCACACCAGGAAGCAAGTCCACACCCCAGTAGGAAAGAAGTGCTAGTCACAAGACCCAACTGCCACTCCCAGTTGGCCCCTTCCCCCACAAACTGTCAGTCTTGTTTCCTTTCCACACTAGAGCCAGACAGTGTCTGTCATATAGAAGGCACTCAATAAATGTTTTCTGACTTAATTGATTCTATCCCTCATGACTTTCTAATGTCTAGTTCTTTCTGCCTAACTTCTCACCTCTTTAAGCCTGAGGTCAGATAAAATCCTACTTTGCATTAAAAGTTAATGCCCAAGGTTACTGATAAAAATAAAGCTTCCATAAACACCAATATTTATTATATACAACATATATTGCACGGTACAAAATAATCTAGAAACAGTGGAGATGCCCATTGATCAAGGAATGACCACAAAAAGTATGGTACAAGAATGTGATAGAATATTATTTCAATATAAGAAACTATGGGGCATGATGAATACAGAGCAGCATGGCTGCCAATGCAACCAATGCAAAGTTAAGTAAGCTGGGCCAAGAAAACAATATACACAATGATTATAATGTAAATATAAAGAACAGCCACAAAGCAATTATGACTAAATGTTGTGAAATCATAAAGAATAAACTTGGGGGCAGCCGAGTGACTCAAAGGATTGAGAGCCATGCCTAGAGATGGGAGGTCCTAGGTTAAAATCTGGCCTCAGACATTTCCTAGCTGTTTGACCCTGGGCAAGTCACTTAACCCTTATTGCCTATCCTTTACCACTCTTCTGCCTTACAACAGTATTGATTCTAAGATGGAAGGTAAGGGTTTAAAAAAATAATAAACTTGCCCCCCAAAATAATAAAATTGCCTCGAACCCTCTGGTGTGAGGTTGGAGTCTGCATATATGGAACATTACAGAGAGAAAATTATTTGTTCATCAGTTTTAAGGAATAATTTTTCTTTTTTTCTAAAACAATTTGTCCTTGTTATAAGAGAAGTATGGAGGTGGGTAAAAGAGATACAGGGGGAAATGTTGATAATGTAAAATCAAAAGATATCAATAAAAGCCTTTTTTTTAAAAAAAATAAAGTCACCCTTTGAATGATACTCAATCTCTGCTCAAACTCACAATCTCAGCTATAACTGTTTTTCATTAGCTAGACTGATTCAGGGTTAGAAAAACTCAACCTTCATCAAAGTTTCACTTTTGCTAATATATGGCAAGTAGAGCAGATAAAGATTTGAAATTGGTAAGATGTTTTCTTCTCAAAATGTTTTCCCAGAGCACCCACTTTAGAGGCAAAAGTTTGAAAAGCAAATGATAATTTACTCCATGAGGAGATTAAAGAGAAGGAGAGGGACAGAAAGAGAAAAAAGGTCCAGCGACGATATGTGTCATCCTGTGCTTTCATCTGCCTGTCAGAGTGAGGAGGGCCTGATGGGGGCTAACTAGGAAGGTAATTAAGCATGTGGTTCCCCCTACAGAAAAGCCAGGCATTCACCTGCCACTAATTTTCCTCCTGGTGACAAAGGCCATTTGAAATTTGAATGCTCAGAATAAAAGGATTATTGGAAGCCCAAGACTTGAGGCAGATGTGAATATGGGGCTGTGCCCAAGAGGGCAACAGAGGCCATGTTTTTCAGGTGTCTCTTCCTCTCAAGACTTGGCATAGATGGAGATAGTGGAAGCAGTCAGTGCCTAAGCTATCTGCCAGCTATAATGCATCAATTTCAAAGGATTGGGACTAAATGTCCTGGTACATTTTTTCTTGGCTTCTTTCTGCCCGGGGTGGCTAGTCTGAGTCTGTGACTGAGAGGGTTGAGTGTAACTGCTCTGGATGGAATCTGGTGTTTTGGTGGGGAGAGAATTTAATTGTGTGGCTTAGTCTGTTTTTAGAAGTCAGTGTTGGGTTAATTTTGGGCAGCAAGGTAGTTCAGGGGATAGAAATGTGGACCTGGAGTTAGGAAGACCTGAGTTCATATATGGCCTCAGATTTTAGCTATATGATTGTGGGCAAGTCACTTAACTATATTTGCCTTAGTTTCTTCATTTGTCAAATGAGCTAGAGAAGGAAATGGCAAACTGCTACAGAATCTTTGTCTAGAAAACCCTAAATAGGGTCTTAAAGAATCAAACACAACTGAAAAATGACTGAATAAGAATGCTAGGAAGCCTTGGTAGAATGAAAATCTGGCTATATACATTGACCTTAGTTTTGTTTTGTTTTTTCTCTATGGGAACAAGCAAAATATGATCTCTTCAGTATGATAATCTTTCAAATACTTATAGGCTACCAATATGTTTCCTTAGGTCTTCTTATCTTTAGGCTCAACAGTTCCTTCACCTAATCTTCCTATATCATTGACAGGTAGGTGGTACAATGGATTGGACTTGAAGTAAAGAAGTTCTAAGTTTAGTTCTACCTTGAACACTAAATGTCTGATCTTGGACAAACCACTCCCTTATCAGAGCCTTTGTTTCCTCATCTGTGAAATGGGACTAATGATAGTACCTATCACCCAGGGTTGTTGTGAAGATGAGATAATATTTATAAAGCACTTTGTAAACCTTAACATGCTACATAAATGTTAACTATTTTTACCTATTATTATATTAGATTTTGTGATCTCTTCCCTATTCTGGTTGCCCTCTTCCAATATGCTTTGCCATCATTCCTAATATTTGACATCCAGAAATGAACAGATATGCTATGGGTAAGGGCAGAGTATAATGGAACCACAATTTTCTCTTGAGCATCATCTTTTTCAGCTACCATATAACCCCACTGAAATTTATTGAGTTTATAATCTATCAAAACCTCCAAGTAGTTTATATATAAATTGCTAATTACCTTTTACCCTGTGCTTGCATGGTTAATTTAAAAAATAATCACAGAACATTATATTTAGCTTCTTACATTTCATCTCATTTGTTTTGGAACACCATTCCCATTTATCTGAGATCTTTTTGATTTCTCGTTCTGTCACCTAATTAATGTGATATTATTCCCATCTCCAGGGAGTTAAGATTATTAAGTTTTTATCTAATCATTCATAAAAAAATACTGAAGAGGTCAGAGCCAAAGGCAGACTTTTGAGGCACTCTTCTAGAAACCTTCTTCCTAGTTTATATTTATTCATTCATTCATTCATTCATTCATTCATTCATTCATTCATTAACCAACTGGTTTTGGAGATGGCCAGAATCTACCTAAATATATTTTCATTAAATCCATGTAAATTATGGTATCACAGATCTAGAAAGGGAAAGTATCTTAAAGGTCTAACTTAGTCATTATACAGATAAGAAAATTGAGACCCCGATAAGTGATTTGCACAAGATTAAACCATAAGAATCAGAGGTAGGATGTAAATCCAGTCTGTCTGTCTATCTATCTATCTATCTATCTATCTATCTATCTATCTATCTATCTATCTATCTATCATCTGTCTAACTATTGCTATCATCCAGAGGAAGCAATAACCACTGTCTCTAGTGTATATCACATGATCTCTTTTGTCTACAAGTATATTTGACTTTGCTAAATGCATAGCAATAGGTGGTATACAATAATCTGCCAGTCTAGCTACCTTATCAAAAAGAAAAACGAGGTTAGTCATTCAAGACTTGCCCTCATAATGATCATTATTTTCTTTTCCAAATGTTCAAAAACTTCCTTTTAATAATCCATTCTTGAAAATTTTTGAGAATCCATTTCAAGCTCAATAGCCTGGAGTTTTTTGAATCTCTTTTTCTCCACTGTCTTTTGAAAACTGACAAAACAGTTCTTGCTCTCCAATTGGTATCTCCCTCACTTTCAATGCTTAAATTGATGTGATAATTTTATCACTGCTTTTGGGTATATTAGCATGTAATGCGTCCATCCCCAAAGGCTTAATCTCATAAGAAGGTATTTAGAAACTTTTGTCTCTCCCCTATTATAATTTCCTTTGAACTCTTAGTGTTTTACCCTCTCTAGTCTAAAGATCATTCTTTTTCTAGAATACAGAAGCAAAAGAAGAGGTAAATAATTTCTTTTGATTCTCAGCTCTTACCATAAGAAATGTCTATACATTCTTTGATCTTTAACATTATTCTTTTCAAACTTAGCATTTTTCAAACCTCTAACTAGTTATGCCAGACTATGGCTTCCTTAAATTGTGTTTCCAAGACCATGCTACTTTATTATATTTGTCCTCATTTCCATCTTCTGAGCATGATCTTTTAAAATATGAACTCATGGGAAAGCTTCCTCTGAATACATAGCCATCATTAAAAAAAAGCTTCCTTTTCATCCTCACCAAAATAATTTGTGACTATCTTGTTAGAATGATTTTCTTCAGTCTCCCAACTCTTTTGTGTTAACTTTCCTTTTAGAATCTCAGGTCACTGGGGGTGCCATAAAGCTTTTCTTTGAATTTTTTGAAACTTATTTTCCCAAGTTTCATGTTAGATTTCATTGTCCTCTTCCTCATCCACCATCAATATGCCCTGATTGCATCCCTACAAGGTTACCACCACACTTCTTATTAGTTTCTTCTTTTTGGTTGGGGGGGGGCAAGAATTAGTCATTGCCCTAGCCAAAATGGCCACTTCCATAAAGCTGTGATAGTTAGGGCAAGGGAGTGCCTACTAAAAATTAGCCCCCATGCTCTTGATGGGATGGGGTGCAAGGAGTGTTCTATGGATGTACTGCAGAAACAAATTTAAGATTAAAGTATTTTTTAAGAATTTGGGGCAATTTAATTCATTCAATTAAAAATGTGTTGTTTATTAGTCCTTGGTATAACAAAGTCCCACTGCTATTCAAATTAGTGTACAAGTGAGGAAAGGTTGAGAGTCACTACCATAGGAGTAAAACTCCTGGCAGGTCCCTCATGAGAGATTTTTTTTTGGAGGGTGAAAAAAGTAGCTCAAGCAGCTAGAAAATCACTCAGGTGGAAATTGTTTGGAAATAAAGAAAGAAGAGAAGGAAAGGGAGGAGGTTGTTTGGCACAAATAGATTGCCAGATAGAGAGATGTGTGAAGAAGGTACAAACAAGGAATAAACACTAGACAAATGCATAATAAATAGGTATTATATCAAGCAAGTACTTGATTGAGGGTAAAAAGTCTGGTTTTTTACTTTAATTTCTGTATGTCTTTTTCCTTTTCAATTTTCCTACTCTTCTCTGATCTTTTTTTTTTTAAACCTTCCTCCTTTATCTTTTATTTTTCTCTTCTATTTCCTCCTATCCTCCTATCATTTCCATTGCACCCTTGCACTGCTTTTCTCCAAGAATTCTTCCTTGAGTCCTTTCAACACTCTTCTCCTTCATCCCTCCCCTCCCCTTCTCAATATCAATTTCCTGCTGACTACTAGGCTAGCATATGGAAGCCTGCTGGGAATCATCTTTCCTTAGGACACTTTTCCCAGAATACCACAGGAACATTTGGCATCATGGCAGCAGCAGCATGAAACACACCCCACCACACACATCCACACACCCACACCCACAACCCCTCTACCCCCCCCCCAAAAAAACCCCTTTTTTCCAGTGCTGTATTAGAATGAGAAAGAAGAGGGGGGAAGCATCTGGGCATATTGAAGGAAATTTAATTCACAAGCAAAAATTCCCAAAAAGCAGAACAGTGCTAAACCAGTGGAAAAGTGTGTGTGTGTGTGTGGGGGGGTACAAGTGGATTTAAATCTATTTAAAATTTTATTAATAATAAATATTAGTTTAAATCAATAAATTTATCATAATAATGAATTTATATTAATATAATACTTATATTAACAATACATTTAATTAAATAATTTTATTACATAATATATTAAATTTAATTAAATATTAAATTTTAATCCACTCTACAAGCATATTATACTTAACATCCTTAACTATCTCCCTAAAAACACAGTGCAAGGTGAAACAATATTACAGGGGGCAGTTAGCTTGGTATGATCAATGTTATAAATGGATGATTATCCACTGATGTTAGTGGAATTTCACAGCATTATGGTGAGGTTCGATTATAATATATTAATATTGTGACCATCAGAGTCATTCTTATTTGGGGCATATCTGAATATATAAGTACACTTGGGATAGAGAAATGGCCAAATGTCATGATTTCAGCATCTTAAGAAGGCACTGAGGTTGTTCCATTCTTGTCCCTGGACCTGCTTCTCCAACTGATACCCAAAATTCCATAAGAAGAATTTTTCCCTTTTGGCAGAAAGCTTCGAATAGAAATACAACTCCATTTGGAAGGGGCATCTTGCAGCAATTATTTACAACTGAATCCAGGGAAAGATATGATAGCAGATTTTGACTGGCTAACCGGGGAGGAGTTGGGGTCAGATAGAGTTGGAGCTTCTAGATTTGTGATTTCATTGGCTTAACGAAATCTGGTGAGGACACTTTCTCCATTGAGGCAAATTAGAAACTGCTGCTAATCCTGGCCAGCTAGGTTGGTCAGTACATATGGCACCAGTCCTGAAGTCAGGAAGACTCACATTCCCAAGTTCAAATCCAGCCTCAGACACTTACTAACTGTGTGACCCTGAGCAAGTCACTTAACCCTGTTTACCTCAGTTCCATTTCTGTATCATGAGCTGGAGAAGGAAATGGTAAACTACTCCAGCATCTTTGCAAGAAAACCCTCAGTGGGGTCATGAAAACCTAGAAATGACTGAATAACTGCAGTTAATAGTCTTAGAATGTTGCCTAAAGCCACCACAAAAAAAGTTATTTGCCCAGGGTCACTCAGTCAGTAAATACAGAGATGAGAAATAAGACTGGAACCTATGATTTTTTAAAAATAACTTCAGTGTTTTTTTTTTTAATTTGGAAAATTTACTTTAATTAATTAATTTAGAATATTTTCCCACGGTTACAAGATTCTTGTTCTTTCCCTCCCCTTCCTCCACCCCCTCCCATAGCTGACATGCAATTCCATTGGGTTTTGCATGTGTCATTGATCAAGACCTATTTCCATATTATTTATATTAGCATTAGGGTGATTGTTTAGAGTCTACATCCCCAATCATGTCCTCAACAAACCCACATGATCAAGCAATTGTTTTTCTTCTGTGTTTCTTTTCTTCCTCTGAGTGTGGATAGAGTTCTTTCTCATAAGTCCTTCTGATTGTCCTGGATCATTGCATTGCTGCTAGTAGAGAAGTCCATTACATTTGATTGTGCCAGTGTGTCAGTCTCTGTGTATAATGTTCTCCTGGTTCTGCTCCTCTCACTCTGCATCAGTTCCTGGAGGTCATTCCAGTTCACATGGAATTCTTCCACTTCATTCTTCCTTTGAGCACAATATTGTTCCATCACCAACAGATACTACAATTTATTCAGCCATTCCTCCATTGAAGGGCAGCCCCTCATTTTCCATTTTTTTTTTGCCACCACAAAGAGTGCAGCTATGAATATTCTTGTGCAAGTCTTTTTTTCCTTATTATCTCTTTTGGGTATAAACCCAGCAGTGCTATGGCTGGATCAAAGGGCAGACAGTCTTTTAGCACCCTTTGGTCATAGTGGAACCTAGAACTTTCTGACTTTGAAGTTCTGCTCTATATTCACTATTCCCTGATGCCTCTCATTAGGGTAAATGTAATTAATCTTTCTATAATAGTTCATGGTTTATAAAGCTCTTTCCATAAACTACTCTGTGAGATAGATAATGATCTCTGTTTCTAGATGAGGAAATTCCGTTTTATAGGTAAGGGAACTGAAACTCAGACAAGTCCAGGGGCATCTAACTAGAGAGCAATAGAACTGGAACACAAGCCCAAATCTCGTCTAACTTCAAGTTCAGTGCTCTTTCATTACCTTTTAAACTGTGTCTCTAGAGACTGGAAGATAAGATGGCAGTAGAAGGACCTGGCATTAAAGGGGGGAAAAGGCACAGGAGAGGTATTGAATCAGATCTGCTTTCTGTCTTTTTGAAAACCCTTACTTTCTGTCCTAGAACTGATAGTAAGTATCACTTCTAAGGCAGAAGGCGGTAAGGGCTAGGCAACTGGGGTTGTGACTTGCTCAGAGGTCACAGAACTAGAAAGTGCTTGAGGTCAGATTTGAACCCAGGACCTCCTATCTCCATGCCTGGTTCTCTACCTATCAAGTCACTTAGCTGCCCATATCAGAGCTGCTTTCATTGTTGCCTAGGACCATCCTTGCATAAATAGCAAGGTGAAGAAACATACTTGTGACTTTAAATTGTTTGTCCAGCCTTGGTCGTAAACATCTGTGAATGGCATTGCACAGCTAATGATAACAATATTTATCCCTTATAAGCTTTTTTAAAGTTTTCAGCGCCCTTTACATGTATAATCTCATTTGACACTTGCAACAACCATGAGAGGAAGGTGTCATCATTATCCCCATTTTCTACATAAGGAAACAGATAGATCTCCTATGAAAAACATGAATGATACAATAGCGAGAACATCAAATAGGTGATCAGAAGACCTGGGTTCAAATCCTGGCTTCAGTCCAAAACTAAACCTATAACCATGGTCAAGTCACTTTAAGATCTTTCTGAAGAGCAGTTTTCTTATTTGTAAATTAAAGTTAATAATACTTACATTGAGGCATCTAGATAGCACAGTGGCTAGAGTGCCAGGTCTGGAGTTGGGAGGACCTGGGTTCAAATCTGACCTGATACTTCCTAGCTGTGTGATCCTGGGCAAATCACTTAACCTCAGTTGCCTAACCATTGTGGTTCTTCTGTCTTAGAACTGATACTAAGATAGAAAGCAAGGGTTAAAAGAAAAAGATTTCCATTTTCTATCTCATAGGGTTGTAAAGAAAGTGCAATGTAAACTGTAAAGCCCTAAAGCAAAAATGAATCATTATTAATATTATTTTATTTCGTTTTTGGCTCCAGGAAAATTCCTGACATAGCAGTAGAGGGCACAGAATGTTATAAACCTTTGCATCTGCACTATAGATACTAATAGGCTTTGGACCACTGGTGTTTCCTTACATCATTAATTTATATCCATAAACATTCTACACATGATAGGTATTGTTAGCCCATAATAAATAATGCAAGAAGTGCTCTTGTTCCATGCATTCAGTAAATACTTTCCTTGGACAGTTCAGTTTGTTCTCGACAAAGTGAAGCATGGGGGAAGGTTGGACGGTTTTTCCCAGATATGGAGTTAAAAGAATAGAGAAAGAAGGGAGTCCTCAGAAAGATCCTATATATGAAAATAACTTCAAGGAGCACTTTTTTAATAGTAAAGAACTCAAAGAAAATGTGCTCATCCATTGAGGAATGTCAGAAAATTTATGACATATGCATGTAAAAATGGTGATTTTCATTGAGTAAAGATGATTAGGGAGAGAGAACATTTTAGGCAAAGGCACCGACCAATGAAAATGCCGCCGAGAATAAGAAGATAGAGTTTCTTGTTTGAGGAATAGTACAAAGGCTCATGCCACTAGGTCACAGAATATTTGGAGGAGAGTAAGGGAAAGGAGTCTGGAAAAGTAGGAAGAAGGTTTTAGCGTAAGTTGGTGCAGAGCACATTTTAAGTAAAACTGGGAGAGTGATAAAAATTATGGCAACAATAACACAAGGAAAAACATGGAAAGGCTTCAGAACTCTGATCAAAACAGTGACAAGTCGTAGCTGCAGAGGACTTGGTAGGGTGGTGCATTGCCTCCTGCTTCGGAGTAGGAGACAATAGGTAAGAAATGGAATACATTGTTTTGGAGTGGTCAAGGGATTAGTTTATTTTGCTTTGTACTTATTGTGTACAGGGGAGAGCACTGTGCTCAGGCTATGCTAATTGGGAACCAACATTGATATTTTAAAAAAAGAGTACTCACAATGCTTTTAAAAAGAAGAGAGTTCCCATGGTCCTCTAAGAGTATTAATTTGAGAAACATGCCTCCACAATTATTTTCATCCTGCATTGGGGTGATATGAGATGCATTACTTGACAGACCTCAGGAATAGATTGGGAAAAATGTCAGTCAATTCCTGAGAGAAGCAGTAATGCTAAATGACTTTGACCACAAGGGACAATGGCTGGAGGAGGTTAAGGGCAGGGTCATGGCAGGGAATTTTGCTGAGATGCAATAGGATTGTACTTATATAGTCTGCCTTGTACACTAACAAATCTTTGGAGTTTCTGATTCAAGGAAAACAGACCATAGAATCATATATTTAGAACCAAAAAGTATCTAAGAAGTCACTTAGTCCAATTACTTAATTTTATCGTTGAGAAAACTGAGGTCAAGAGAGCCTGAATGGCTCCCCTAATGTTATAGAGTGAGAGTAATAAAATTATAATTTTGTTGTGCTGATAAAAAAGAAATTATGTATGAAAAATATTTCACAAAACTCAAAATACTCCACCATTTGGGGAATGTCTGAATGAATTGTGGTATACAAATGTAACAATATCATTGGGCTTTCAGAAATTATAAATGTGGTGAATTCAGGAAAATAGAAAGTCTTGTAAGAACTGATACAGAGTGTAGAAAGCAGAACCTTGAAAGTACATACTGCCTAACCACAGCATGAATAAAATCACCAAAAGATTTCAGAATTCATCTTAACAAAAGGAGTAGGCATTAACACTCTTCCTTTGCCTGAGTTACTGGTGATAATGTTTCATTTGAGTAGAGGTGGAAGAGCTAGAGAAACAGAAGGGTATGGAAGAGAAGGCTACTCCCATTAGAGGAAATAAAATCGAAGTGCTATATCTATTAAAGTGCCTTAACAAACATTGCTAATCCTTAAATTTAAATAAGCAATAAAAGAGTCAAGCTATGATACTGACTTATAATAAATACTTCACTTTCAGAAACACTACAGCATTGGCAAATATATATATGTACACACACACACACACACACACACACACACACACACACATACACATATATATATATATAACTTTTTAGACTGAAATGTTTTCAGTTTCTCCCCAATATTGCCTCACAACAGGCTTAACTCATTTTTCTTCAACTCTTGACCTTATTGCTAAGGGCCAGCCTTCTTTAGATTAGTGCAGGCATTTGTGATATGGGCAAAATCCACGGGGATCCCAACTGGTACATCACTCTCATTTCTCCAAATTGCTTAGACTATAATGACCACTGGTCAAAGCCTGATTACCACAGGTTCCAGTCAAATAAGAGACTTAATGGATTGGCCTTAAGGTTCAGCTCTGGCTTTCCCTGGAAAGAGTATCTTTCTGGGCCAGATATGAACTACCTCATATAGTGGAGACTGTCATATCCAAATCAAATCAAGGTGGGAGTTGAAATACTGTCATTGTGGATTCTACGGACACAAAAATGGATCTGGAACTGCTTTGGGGTTTTGTTTTTTGCTCTCAATTTAGTATGTGGACAATGTCAAAAGTGAAACTCTGAATTCTCTGGCAAATCCTCTTAGTCACTCAGGTTCTTCTCATGTCAATATTTTACATGCCAGTCAGACTGTCATTGACTGACATGAGAAAGAGGAGGAGTGAGAGTGACCTTTACACTGAAGAAATCATAGACCTATTTTTAAAATGTGTCCAGTGTTAGGCTTGCGAAGATGAAAATAATGATTCCTGCTCACATTTCCTCTCCATTCCTCCTCTTCCTCTGTCTTTCATCTCTCTCAAAATTGCCCTTTACTCCTCTGATGCTAGAACTTCTTGAATGTAAGCCAGACTCCCCACACTATGCTAAGGTACTTCTCTCATTGGCACTTGGTCAATGCTAACTAAATCCTTCTTGAATTGACTTGAAGTACAGAGGACAGAGTTACAATAAGAGAGGAAAATAAAAAAGAAGAAAGAACCAGGAGAGCATGAAAGAGGAGAAGAGTGGAGAGGATGTTGGAGAGAAACAATAGGGAGAAATCAGAGAGAGGAGAGAAGGATGAAATAGAGAGTAAGATAATTTCCAGGAATCCCACTCTGGAATTATTGAAATACTGAGGAAAGTTTCAGGGCTCAGTGGGCTAAGCATGGCTCTGAGCCTCCAAAAGTCAGCTATTGCTAATCCTAGCTCTGCCACTGAATGACATCTGACCTGAATGGCTTAAGTAAATACATTTCTTAACATGTCTGTATTTCATTTCTGCCCTGCCTCTGCCCCTCCCCCCATCCCCAACTTGAAAATAGGTTTGATAATCCTTCTCACCAGTTTATATGCATTGAAAGTTTGGGAGAATCACTAGAGTAAGGCTACCAAAACCCTTTGCAAATATTTAATATTAAAGAAACAGTGTTTATTTACTATCATATGCAAAGGAAAGCAATACAATGTGCAGCTCATGGACTGAAGGCCATTCTAAGAAACCAAATATATTCCAAGCCCTCTAGTGAATTTACTTCCAACTGAATTTTTGAAGGTAAGACATGGAAAAAAAACAGAACAAAACAAAAAAAAAAGTTCCTTGGCTAATTAAGCAGAATCCTGCCCTCTTTGGACCAAAGGGCTGGGAGAGAACTGAGCTGAAGTAGAAAATAGATGCCAGGAGTGAGACAGTGAACAAGCGGGTTCTTCTCATGCCATCAAAGTTAAACTGGAGAATCTAGACATCCTATGTGGAGCCCCGACGACTCTGGGCCTCAACCAAAATATCCAAGCGATACATTATTGCCCTTTATACACTCTCTCCCTGGTAAACTGTAGGGGGATAATGTGTAGCCAGGCAAGTTACTCAGTGTTTCAGATCTTGGCACTGTAAAACATTTTAGCAATGGGAGAATCATTCTGAATCTACCTGAAGGATTCCAATTTGAAAACACGCACGCGCACCCACGCACGCACGCACGTACTCGGCTTTGGAGGAGTTTCATTCTGGCCAATCCTGCCTGAATTACCAAATCCCTGCTCTTCTCCAGCTCCTACCGCCCAGAAACAGATTCACCATGTAGTCAACCAGCCCTGAGCTCCTCCAAGAAAAACTCCTGCAGCCCGAGATGAATAGATGCGGAGTTTTCAGCTCCAGCACACAGGAGCTCGAGCACCAACATACAGGAGCAGTGAAGCGTAGGATTTAATTTGCCAAGGGTCATTCAACAGCACAACAGCCAAGCCCTTTTCAGCTGGTGTGAGCCCCTCTGCTGGGTGTGTGTGGCCAGGGAGGGGGCTGGTCCTGACCGAGGGTACAGAAAGCCCAGTCTCAGCAGGAAGCCCGTCCCCTTCAAGAAGAGAACCCCAGAGAGAAGTCTTTCTTTGACTTCGGCATTAACCTCAAGCAGGTGGCAAGATTCTCTCTCTCTCTCTCTCTCTCTCTCTCTCTCTCTCTCTCTCTCTCTCTCTCTCTCTCTCTCTCTCTCTCTCTCTCTCTCTCTCTCTCTCTCTCTCTCTCTCTCTCTCTCTCTCTCTCTCTCTCTCTCTCTCTCTCTCACCCTCTCTCAAACCATTTGCCTAACCTCAAGAAAGCAAACCCCACGCTCCTGTTGCAAGCGTACCCTGTGCCTTACTCTATTAAAACCAACTTGTTCTCTGGTCAGAGAAGAAATATAAGGGGAATTCTTACTATGAGCACAGAGTTGTGAAGGGCAGATTTTAAAGATGAACTAGTCCCGAGCCCTCATTTTACAGATGAAGAAATGGAGACTGTTGGCCTGGGGTCACTGGGATACTAAGTAGTTGGATTTGATTTTCCTAGTACTTTAAGAAGAAAATAATTTCTCATAGGCTAGAAGCTAGTTTATTGACTCTAGGTTAATCTAAGAGAGGAAGGCAAAGAAGAGGAAAAATGAAATAGCTTACTTGTGAAAAATGCTATAGGATTGTCAAACGGGGATAGAAAAATGTACATTATATTTATGATTCTTCTTTTTCTTTCTAGTAAGGGTAGACAAACCAGTCAATCGGTGGGTGTAGCTTACTGTGGAAACTCAGAGGGGCACTTTGTAACAACTTTTTGTGAATGCACACATTTTAATGCCACCCTCCATAGTACAAAAGTAATTTTGTAATAAGTCAAGTCTCATGATGAAGTCATCATATATTGGATAAAAAAACCTGGTCTCAAAATAAGGAGATGCTGAAAAAAGCAAGCAAGAATAAGACTTGGACCCTGTTCTTGAAAAGCTTGTAGTTGACTGAGGAGGTAAATGTAAGTATAATTATTATGCAATGGAGAATATGCCAGGTGCCAAAAAGAAATACCCAACCCTAGAAATTCAAGGGTAGACATTGCTTCATGCCAAGGAAGGATCAAAGAAGCCTTCATGAAGGAAGAAGCATTTCGGTTTGGCCTTGAAGGATGGGTAGAATTGTATAGATTAGAATCTGGGCTAGGGATTTCAGATCCAGGAAAGTCAGAAAAGCACAGAAGCATGAAAACCCTAGGCATGTTTGAGGAATGAATCATTCAATTTGGAGCACAGAGCATGCTCCGTAGAGGAAAGGAAGCTGGAAAAACAGGATGCAATCTGAATGGCAGACTGAGACATCTGGACTTTATTCATTCAGCAATGGGCAGCCATTAAAAATTTTTGAACAATGGTGTGACAAAATCAGAGTTGCATTTAAGAAAGATTAATCTGGAAGCTGTGTAGAGGGGGGAGAGACTAAAGGAGAAGAGACCAGTTGAGGAAGTTTTGACAACTACAAGCCTAAGACAAAGGTAATAAGGTAATATTAATATATAATATATAACATTACATAGTATATAATAATTATGCATAATATATAATTATATATAATAAGATATAAGACTTGAGTTTCAGCTCCTTCATGAGGCCTTTCCTTTTCTTTCCATTCCCTTCCCCTCCTGCTACTGCTGTCTTTCTGCTAAATTATCTTGTATTTGTATATATATATTTACATACTAATTTTATAAATATATGTGTGTTCATACTGTACCTACTGATAGAAAGCAAGTTCCTTTGAGGCAGAGACTCATTTTTGCTTTGTCTTCATTCCCAGCACAGAGTCTTGTGCATAGTAAGTGATGAATAAGAGCTCATTGATTAATTAGGGATTGGTTGATTCATAAGGCATCAGTAGCAGTGGTGGAAAGGATAGGAAAGATATGAGAGGTAATTCAGAGGGAGAACTGAAAGAATTAACCAAATATGAAATAATAACAAGAAGGAAGAATCAAACATAATAGCTCACATTTATAGAGTGCTATAGCATTAAAATTTATTTTTCCAATAACAATCA
This sequence comes from Monodelphis domestica, assembly GCF_027887165.1. Taxonomy (NCBI): domain Eukaryota; kingdom Metazoa; phylum Chordata; class Mammalia; order Didelphimorphia; family Didelphidae; genus Monodelphis; species Monodelphis domestica. The sequence goes on along the minus strand of NC_077229.1, from coordinate 433,845,318 downwards.
GTAAGGTAAGTAGTGTATTGGTAAGCCTGTTTTAAAGAAGAGCAAACGAAGATTTAAGGAAGCAAAATGACAAATTCAAGACCTGAAGCCAAGATTTCTGATTCAAATTTCTGGGATTTTTCCACTACATGATGATGACTCTCACCAAAATTCTCTGAGTAGATTGCTGGTAGTGTTGGATGAAGGGCAGATTGGTTGAGGCATATAGTATCTTCAACGAGGAGCCCCATATACATTCATGGGATGCATTGGAATGGTCCTATTTCTCTCTCTCCTTCTTAGGAGTCTCAGGACCAACCTTTGTGTTCAGCAAGGCAGTGGTGAACTGTTAAGATAATTATCTCACTTTTTAAGCCTGTGCAGAGTAATTCATTATTGCAGTTCCTCTGAGCACTGGCTAGATTTGCCGAGACAACAGAATTAATTTCCTACATGCTTTTATTGCAGACAAGGTCTCAAAGAGGTTGTTTAAGGTAGGCCTGGGGATTCCCCTTGAAAACCAAATGTTTGGTTCCTGGAAGATGTCAAAATCTCATCTAGAGTGGGAACCACACATGTATTTTGGTGTCCTTGGACAGGTTTGAAAATTGATCCCTCTCTGAGTTACTGAACAAAAAAGACTTCAAGCCTTTGCTGTATAATATGAGACTTATTACATAACATGAATCCCCCCCCCCCTCTCATCTGACAAGGAGAGTGGAACTTTATAGCATTAAAGACTGATTATACAGTACAATGTCATGCTTTGCTATAATCCCTAATGAAATATTCCTTTCAAAAATAATAAATTAATTAATGCATTAATTAAAAGTGATATCAAAGGAGGGATGATGAGTGTCTCTTATTGTCAAAGTGGTACAGTGAATAGAATGCTGGACCTGGATTCAGGAAGACCTCCTTTAAAATCAAGCTTCAGATACTAGCTGTGTGACCCTGTTCAAATTTTTTATCTTCTGTCTCTCTCAGTTTCCTCATATGTAAAATGGAGCTAATATCTGCCTCCCCAGATTGGTGTGAGAATCAAATAAGATAATGTTTGTAAAGTGATTTGCAAAACCTCAGGTAGTATATAAATACCAGCAATTATTATCATTTACCATTCTGTGGTACCCTGGATAGCTATATTAATATCCCATTCCGCCAATTCCCTTCCTTCCTTCCTTCTTTCCTTCCTTCTTTCCTTCATTCCTTTCTGTCCTTCCTTTCTGTCCTTCCTTTCTGTCCTTCCTTTCTGTCCCTTCCTTCCTTCCTTCCTTCCTTCCTTCCTTCCTTCCTTCCTTCCTTCCTTCCTTCCTTCCTTCCTTCCTTCCTTCCTTCCTTCCTTCCTTCCTTCCTTCCTTCCTTCCTTCCTTCCTTCCTTCCTTCCTTCCTTCCTTCCTTCCTTCCTTCCTTCCTTCCTTCCTTCTTTCTCTCTTTCCTCCTTTCTTCTTTTCATCTCCTTTTAGACTAACTGTATTATGGAATTGATTTAGATAACTTCCACCAAGGACCTGCATAGAACCCCCTCCCCAGCCTGGGTCCATTGTGTTCCTTGGCAGACTGTGACCATTCTATCCCAGTAAAGCTGTCTTGGGCTTTGCCTGTGGAGGTAGCTTAATGGTATTATGCTATCATCGCTAGGGGAAAAGAGCTGTAATTATGTCTTAGATGCTTTCTAAAAAGGATGACCACATGCAGAGCACCAAGAGGGATAGAGATTAATGAATCACCAAAGTGAATTAATGGAAAAGCTGTTCTAATTAGTGTAATAATTTTAGAGAAACATTTATGAATATGAAATAGGATAGAAATGAAACCACAAGAGTAATTAATACAACACAATAATTTGGGGTCAGAAGATACTGGAGCCTGTTTAAATATACTCCTACAGTTAGAATTAAGAGGCCTTTGTAAAAAGGAAAAGGTACCTTTATTTGAAAAAATATGTCATCTCAAGAAGCTGCAGTATAATAAATAAAAATGTACAGACTTATCTATGGCAAACAAAAATAACAAAACAAATGAACAAAATTGCCAAAAGTTTCTAGAGAAGGCATGCTGTTACAATGCCAAAGGTAGCATATAAACTTCATGAAATAGAAATTCATCAAGTCAGATATGTGCATCGCCGAATAAGTACCCCCCCCCTCAACTTAACCACAAAACAGATAGATCCAAGTCCAGTAAAAGTAGGATAAAGCATGAGAATACTATATTTTTTCTCTTTGAGTCAAACTAAGCTCTTGGCTCTTCTCGATACAGGACGTTTTATCTACCACCTCCATCCTTTGCACAAATGGTCACTTAAGTTTGGATATACTGTGATCTCATCTCTGCCTCAGAAAATCCGTAGTGTTCTTCAAGGCATGGGTCATGTACCCCCTCCCAGATGAGGTCTTTCTAGATACCAATTATTAGCAATCTCCTTTTCTTCAAATTATTTTATATTTGCTTGATATTTATGAAAATTGTGAAAGAAACATGTAACCTGAACGTATTATCTTTATCACTTCGGTCCTCATAACCTCTGTGTCTTATTGAAAATTTCTAATAACAGAACCCCCACCCAATATTATTATATGAAGTTATTTTGTTTGTTCAGCTGAAGCCTGATAGATATATTTCTGCAAAGTTTTAGGCCTTCTTTCAATTAAATATGTATAGGCACTAGCCAGAGGGAGTAGGAAGTAAAAGATAGTGCTGAATACATTTTGGCAAATTCTGCCATGTTTTCTGTGATCTTAGCTGCTTACTGCTAAAGAGCCTGCCTCTTTGATACCAGTATCTTCCATTATATATGGCTATGGATCATGTAACACCAGGATCTTATCATTGTTGTTGATTAATGTGCTAACATTTCTTGATCCTATTTGGAGTTTTCTTTGCAAAGATAATGGAGTGCTTTGACATTTCCTCCCCTAGCTCATTTGACAGATGAGCAAAGAGAGTTAAGTGACTTGCCCAGGGTCACACACCTAGTAAGTGTCAGAGGCCATATCTGAACTCAGGAAGGCTCATCTTTCTGACTTCAGGCCTGGCACTCTCCACTGTGCCACTTTGCTGACTCTTCACTGGAATCTTAGAAGCAAAATTCAATGCAATTCAAAGGTCAGTGGAAAGAGAGGGGGAATGAATGGGCTTCAGTGTTTTAATGATGACTTGAATGTAAGAAGTGTGGTAAAACAGCATCATTATAATACACTATTTTTTCTAAACATTTTACTTGTTTGGAAATGCTTGTATTTGTCGATGATCAATTTCATAACAAAAAGAAAAAATTATTTAAAAAAAGATATCACTGAGGACATATATAATCATAAAAGGATATGGGACAATCTTGTAGCAAAAGATCAGGGGCTCTTAACCTGGGGTCCACAGACCATCAGGTTCATAGAAGGATTTTGGGGAGTAAATTTGGATGGAGAAACAATATATTTAGATTAATATAGTCGTTTCCTTTGTATTACTATGTTTTTATGCATTATGCATTTTAAAACACTCTCTTGAGAAGTATCCATAGACTTCACCAGTCTTTCAGAGCTCAAGAGCCAAAGAAGGTTAATAACTCAACTTCAGTGGTCAAGCCGGATGGTAAATTGGTGCCATGCAGCTATTAAGAAAATGAGGTGGGATTTCGGTTCTTTTTTTGTTTGTTTTTTGAGACTGGGTCTCCTTATCTTGATGGAATTGCAGCTACTATTCATGAGGCCATTCAGCATGTGAGCCTTGACTTGCTCTATTTTGAACCTCTGCTGGTTCACATCTCCTTAGGTAGCTTGGTGGCCTCCTGGTTTGGAGGGTTTACCCCAAAAAGAAATCCTAACCTCAAGTCAACCATCAACCTCAGCCTTCTTGTAGCAAGGGTTACAGCAATTAACCTCCACCCCTACCTGTGGGAGATTTCTGAAAAGATACGGAAAGGAATAGTATGAAATGGCATAGAGATAATATTTTGCATCTGCAGAGAGAGGACATGAACTAATGAAATCATGAGTACATAGAAATGCCAAAACAAAACACTGAATGTCTCCTATGTGGCCAGGACTAAAGGAAAATGACCTTGAGTTTTTAAGAAAATTATATATAGTTGTGGAAAAATGCTTATCCCGGATACTTAAAACTGGTAAAAATGTACATATAGGGGAGCAGCTAGGTGATTTAGTGGATTGAGAGCCAGACCCAGAGACAGGAGGATCTGAGTTCAAATCTGGACTCTGATACTTCCTAGCTGTGTGACCCTGGAAAAGTCTCACTCAATGCCTACCCCTTACTGCTTTTCTGCCTTGGCACTAATATATAATATTGATTCTAATATGGAAGGAAGGGGTTAAAAAGATTTGCATGTAGTTATTTAATCAAGAATTTAGTGACTAACCTTGAAAAACACTAGTGCAATTACAGAGTGCCTCTAGGATCTCTTGGCAGATGGAAAAGAGAAAAGAGAAAGGAAAGGGAAGAGGGAAAAAACTATGGAATGGGAGAATGAAGAAATGAAAGGAGAGAGTAAATGAAAGAGAGAGAGGGAGATTGAGGCAACTAATGCAGCAGAGATTGATACATTAACACCTGAAAAGTACTACCAGTGATATAGAAGAAAAACATATTTCAAACATCCCTATTATTATTACAAATACTTGTCACTAATATTACTGTCAATTAACCTCTCTGACCAGATTCTGTGTTGAGGTCTGACTTTGTCTACTCAAGAATATTAGAGGTAGATGGTACTTTAGAAAACCATTTGTTAGAATTAAATGGTTAGAAAACCATTTAATTCAATTCCCTAAATTTATAGATGAGGAAACTGAGGGCCAAAGAACTTTGTTGCTTTATTCAAGGTCAAACGAAGTGGCAGAGTTGGGACTGTTATCTAGAGCTCCCAAGTCCTAGTCTAGGATTCTTTCCCTACCCCATACTGCCATCTTTCTCTTACAACAAATGGCCCTATGGACCAATTTTATAGAAAAATGATGCAATTTCAGGACCTTCCCCAATATTCTGAGGATGTCAAATCACAGTAGAAAAGCCATTCTGTTGGGGTATGATTTAGATGGTTAGACTTATGGAAGTGCATATTCTATAACTGCAGATGCACCATTACAGATTCTCTTCCTAAAGAACTTAAAAGGATATCTGTTTTAGGGACAATAGGAGCAAGAATTGGGAAGGATCTATTTTTGCTTTGTCTTAAGAAAGAGGAAGTCTTAAGAAAGAAGATGGAGGGCAGGTCTTTTTCTAATATAATAATAAATGGTTCCCCTTGCTCTTTTTTTAAAACCCTTACCTTAGTTTTTGTCTTAGACAATACTGTGTATTGGTTCTAAGGTTCTAAGGCAGAAGAGTGGTAAGGGTTAGGCAATGGGGGGAGGGTCAAGTGACTTGCCCAGGGTCACACAGCTAGGAAGTATCTGAGGTCAAATTTGAACCCAGGACCTCCCATCTATGGGCATGACTCTCAACCCACTGAGCCACCTAGCTGCCCCCTTGCTCTTTTGTTTACAGTTCCAAAGGATGGCACAATCTTTTCCCTTGAGAACACCCTTTCCCTTGAGAAATGGTTATACAGATAGCTAAGCCTTTCAGTTAGGATTTCTTTCCTTCCCCCTAAAATCAAGTGTAATATTCTTCAATTTGTATTCACCTCCATACTCCTTATTCTACCCCCTTGACTACATGAAGTTCTTGTACATCTCCATAGAAATATGCCTGGAGCCCTAAACATTAGTAAATAAACAGGAGCTCCTAGACTGTTTGCAAATGCATGTATGAAAGTTAACAATTTTGTCTGCCAACTCAGAATGGCAGAACGGATTGTCCCATCACCATCAGCCCATGGAAGCTCTGATCAGGTTTTACTAAGTGAAGAAGTTCATGAGCCAAGAGCAGTCCTTTTGATAAACAAAAAGAATCACCTGTCATCTAGACTGTTACAACAGGCTCCTTACTTGTTTCCATTCCTTTAGTCTTTTATCAGTATGCATTACTCCTAAAATGGCCTTCCTTGAGAGTACATCTGGCAATGTCACTCCTTTAGTCACCTCCAGTGATGCCCTATTGCCTCTAGGATGAAATATAACCCTGGTTCTTTTTATCTTCTAAAATCTTTCACAATATGGACTCAACCCATCTTTCTGTATTTCCAGGCTCTTTGAATATTACTCCCCCACTCACTCCATTATCCAGCCAAGCCTGCTTTCTCTTAGTTGATCACACATCACACTCTATTTCCTATCTCTGAGTATTTGAATTGGCCATCCCCCCATACCTAGAATGGATTCCCTCTTCACTTCTACCATATGGAATCTCTCTCCTCCTTCTGTATAAGGTCTTTTCTAATTTCTCCCAAGCTACTTCCATGGATTTGTTTCTCTGATGTGATAATCTTACATCACCTATACTTATTATATGTTACTACATATACCATATTTTAATATATTTTACATATACTTATTTTATGTTACAGTTTTATATTATAAAGACTTATATATGTAGTTTCTGTTTCCCTTCTCATCAGAGCCCATGCTCCTTGCAAGTAAGAATTGCTTTATTCTTTGTACTTGTATCTCCAGTGCTCAATATAGTGCCTGGAACATAGTAGACACTTAAGAAATGAATATTGCTTGCTTGATTACCTCCACCTAAGAAAAACCTCATTTCTCCCATCTTTGGTAATTTTAAACAATGCGTATTGATTCATGCTATGCCATTTCATAGGTGTACAGCACAATCTTTGCTAAACTGAGTTATCTGCCCAATAGAACTCAAAAATATTTCCCAATTTAATTTTAAACAGATCTCAATGTGAAGAGAATTTAATTATGTTAGCGATATGGAATACAATGAAATGGTCCTCAAAAGTACTTGCAAGGGTTTCAAATGTTTTCCTTTTCAGACATTTTAGTTAGGGCAATCTCCTAAATAACTATGTTGGCTTCATTACTTAAAAAGGAGGGCTCTGAAATCAATTTGATTGCTTCTCTGAGCTAAATATGCACAAATGAGGGCAGTTTGGGCTCATATAAATCAGGTTAAGTGCACCACTATGCATCAGGCCATCATGTAACAAAAACTACTTGAATGAAGATTCAAAAAGGTGTTAGTGTACATATCAATGGAGGACATTCTTTTATCTATCTCTACTTTATATGAATAAAGAAAAATCCTTTTCATTTTTTAAACTCCACCATTCATGAAAAGGCAATGTTTGAATCGAAATCTTCTTTCCAATTTCATTGCTTTTGCCACTTCATCATGAGGGCTCCATTAGGGATCATAGATTCAGAGATGGGTGGATCAGTAAATTTTTCCTCTCAGAGAAGAACTTTTGGGAACTTCATTTCATTCATTCATTCATTCATTCATTCATTCATTCATTCATCTATCCACTTGTTCATTCAATATCTATTTCTTGAGCACTTATTATGTGCCTAGATCTGTCCAGGATGTTTTGAGGATACAAAGAAGCTTAGGAGAAAGTCTTTACCTTCAAGCAGTTGAGCATGTAATTGAAGAGATAAAGCAAGTATACAAATACCAGCATAAAATATGAGTTGGTGTGTAGAGAGCCTTAGGGATTTTCAGAATGGTTCATATGCATTATCTCAGCTGATTTTCATAGCAACCATAGAGAGAAGAGGACATTATTAGAGTGACCATTTATATTTTATAGGCAAAAAGAATAAGGTTCAGAGAGTTTAAGTAAGCTGTTCATGGACACAAAGCTAGTATATGCCAGAGATGGGATGTACATTCAGATCTCTCTTGACTCTAAGTGCAGGGTTCTTCATATTATTACTGTAATACAATCTCATCTTAGGTCCTATTAAACTGTACAGATTAATGGCTCCAGGGATTTGTATTTGATATCATGAAGTTAACTCATTGTAACTGGTCAACTAGGTGGTGCTATGGATAGAGCACAGGGCTTGGAGTTAGGAAGACTTCTCCCTGAGTTCAAATCTGACCTCATATACTTACTAGCTGTATGATCCTGGGTTAATCACTTAACCTTGTTTGCCTCTATAAAATTAGCTGGAGAAGGAAATGGCAAACTATTCTAGGATCTTTGCCAAGAAAACCCTAAATGGGATCATGAAAAATAAAACATGATTGAAACAACTGAACAACAATGACAAATGTATTGTAAGGTGACTAGAGAGCCAGCCTTGCAATGAGGAAGATATGAGTTAAAGTTCTGCCTCTTAACACATAGTGGCTGTGTAATTCTAGGCAATTTATTCGATTTCTCAGGGAACTGGACAATTCTCTAAGAATATAAATTGATTTGCCTTAGTGGAAGAAGTTTTCTTGTATGGAATTCTCCAACCAATGAAATTATAAAATCAGAACCAATCTCCTCCTTTCCCAGCCTTATTTTGTTTTTAATTAGGGTTTTGTACTGGAAGACTTCTCTTTGAAGCTTAAATTTAAGACTAGTAGTTCTGGGAGGGAACTCAATACTGGTGTACCCCCCAGTTTGCTTTCTAAGAATACCCAAACTATATTCCAAGAATATCCCCTGCTAGGGAGCCAGGTGATACAGTGGATAGTGTGTGAACTTGGAAGTCAGGTGAAAGGATTCAAATGCAACTTCAGATATTTAGTGGGTGTCTGATCCTGGCAAGTCACTTAAATTCTTGCTGCCTCTGTTTCTTCAACTGTAAAATGAGCACAATAATTTATAATTAACTCCCATAATTGTGAGTATAAAACGAGATGATATTTTTATAAAGCATTTAACAAATTGCCTGTACAGCAAAAATACAAGTTTATCAGTAAATATATCTGTATTAACTTTGCTGTAAATTTTGTTTTGTTGCAATGCTGAGATCTTTTAGTAGTTTGACTTTTCATGGTTGATTTGGTTTTATGTTAATGATTTTAAAGGTAACATCCCACAAGAATATGAATGTCATATCAAGATTGTAGACAATCAAACTTTTTGAGATAGTTACTGAGCTAATAATAATAGCTTCCCTTTCCCATATTGTGGGAATATCATCAAAGATATATCTATATAGCCAAAAAACCCTCAGTTCAATAAATAAATTAGTCAGACATATTAAGGACATACAGCTAATTGTTCTATGGAAATTTTCATTTCTCAACTGGTTATTTTGTGTATAAAGTACTTATGTTCTATAAGATGAGATTAGACCTTAATGTTTAGAAAATGGAAGGGGGAGTGTGGAGGGAAACTAAAAATGCTAGAATTTTAAACATTGGATTTTAAAAATAAATTAATAAAGTCAGTAATGCTGAGCTGACCTGCTCGCTTATAAAGTAATAGATATTGTTGTGGATATTTAAATGGAAATATATATCACTGGTAATTAAAATTATTTGTCAATGGAAGTCATTCTAGTTGGATAATATTGTTTTGCACTTGTTTTTTTGTAAAATAAATGTTTATAATTTTGTATAAAAAAGAAAAAGACTATTAACTGATTGATTGTAATATTTCCCTGTCTCCTTTCAAATGAAAAAGAAAGCTTATTTAAAAAAACAAATTAGGCAATTATTTTTGCCAAAGGTCAATTTTTTAAATATAAAAGAATTCTTTTTACCAATGAGTTAAATATGGATGAGAATTCCAAATTCAAACAAACATGTAGAAAAATTCTAATGTTTGAGTAAAAAATTAAAGATACTAGAATAAGAAGACATTATAAGCAGAACTCAATCATTTAGCAAACACTTACCCAGTATAATATGAACTTGAGAGGCAGCATAAGGCAGTAAATAGACAGGGTTGGAATCCTGGAATTGAATCTTGCTTCTGACACATATTGTGTGACCTTGGGCAAGTGACTTAATGTCTCAGCATCCTGGGAAACTCTTTAAAGGATCAAAATAACAGACAGAATTCTATCTCTACATTCAGAGTTCTTTACATCTTTTCATCTATGTAGGGAATTGCCTGTTTAGAAACTACCTCCTTGATAAAATCATAGTTCATTATAAAAAAAAGAAATATGTGCCCTTACTACTGTGCTAAGATCTACAACTGCTACAAAATCAATTTAGGAAATAGTCTCTGTCTTCAAGGAGTTTACAACTGTCTTTTTGGGAATAGGCATTCTTGACACAAGAAATAGCAAATTATTTGAGATAACATGAGAATAAGAAGATATGGTACTGATTTGTGTGGTATAATCAAATTCACAAAGAGTTCCAAGAGAGAAGACCAATGTGTTCAGAAGTAGCCTAGGAAGACAAGAATTGTGGTGGACCTTGAAGGCAAGAAGGTAGGAGTTGGGAGAAGAGAAGAGTATTCTAGTGGGGAGGGGAGCATTGTATGAACAAAGGCACAAAGGTGGAGTTGAGGAGAGAGACTATGAAAGCAGGCTTATGAAAATAGAATGCTAATTGTGGAGGTAATAGAGGGAGAAATAAAGCTGTATTAACTAAATAGGATTAGATTATGATCCCATCCTGATATCATGAAAGAATGAATGAGGTCTCATTTTCACTTGTTGCATACAATCAAGGTTGTAAATTTGGTAAATAAGACTGAAATGATCATCTTAAATTTTGTACTAATCTGATGATCCAATGCTGAGTATTAATAGAAAAAATTAGAATATAATCTTTAGTCAGTTAATAATAGAAAATCATTTATTAAGCCAGGCTATGGATAGATAAAGGCAAGAACTGACTCACCATAAGCAATATTTCCCCAATATCAAGCTTATATCTCATTTCAGATGAACAAGAAAGCTTTCTTGCTAACCGCTCAATGAGTTAACATTTTATAGGGACAACCCCGAGGCATCCAGGTGCAGTGGAAAGGGCACTAGTTTTGGAGCCAAAGGGCTTGAATTCTCATCTGTAAAGTAAAGATGATAATATTTACCCTAGTTTTCTCAGGGTTAGTGTGAGGAATGATTACACTAATGTATGTAAAGTGCTGTGTAATCATATAGTCAGATAGAAAACACAGGTAAAATTTTCAAACATATCATTTGTATCTTAATAGCATCCATTACTCTGAATAATTTAACCTTAGATTTTGAATGTATATTGACATATATTCTAGGAACCTTAAGAAACAATTTTATCCAAAGTGTGTCCTTTATTCAGAATATTGGCATCTGTGCTAGTGATTCACAGAACTGGCTGTACAATTATTTTGCTTCACATGTCAGTGTTACTTGGTGACCAAATAGCTGCAGAATTGTTCAATGATCTTGGTGTAATACAAAGAGCATTGGATTTGTAGTGGTTGACAAGTTCAAGTCACAGCTTTTCTATTTACTACGAGAGTTTGCTGACTGTTAAATTTTCAGTGTGAACATTTATACATTGGAAGTTGGAAAATGTTACAAATCAGTTCTTCATTTATTGTTTTGTTGATTGCCTAGACTTGAGTAAGTGATGGAGAAAATGCTACTAATACACATAAAACTTTAAATTATGTTGTTTTCAGAGAGCCAATTATAAAACATTTGCCAGTATAATCCTGCTTGATACCTATGTAACTCTGGAGGCAACATTTAACTTTCTTGAGTCTCTTTTTCCTTATAAAATGAGGAGGTTTAACTAACTGATCTTGAAGATCTTTTCTAAGATTAAGCTTATGTAAAAGATTATAGAAAAGATATTGTCTCCATAATTCCAAGTAAGCAGATTTGAAAAACAAATGTCAAGTGGAAGTGTATTCAGCCGTACAGATGATTCTATCCAATTTTACTAAGATACAGTAGTAAATATAGGTAGAGTCAAAAATAGAAAGGCTTTGCTTACCATTAAATACACACCTTTCCATAAGAGAATTTTGATAGTGAGATTGAATATCCCCAAAATAATTACTTACAAATAGGAAGATGTGGTTTGAAGAAGGTTCCCTAATTATCTGCTTGTTAAACATTTAAGAAACAGTGCTCTTGTTTTTGGTACCCTTTAGGAGCTATATTTGTTGTGGTATTTGATACCCAACTAATCTCTTCATTTCAATACTCAATTCAAATGTCTTCAATTTCACATTTAGTATGGGAGTACAGAGGATATGAGCTTGTTATGCCTCTTAAATAAGTGAGTCACTTGATAGTTGAAGACAAATTTTCCACTGGACAAGAACAGCCTTTGATGCACCCAATTTTTTTTAAGCCAGAAGAGTTCTTATCTTTTCTTTCATATTTCAGAGGATTCCTTAGCAGTCACATTGGATTCAGCTAAAGGCTGAATTTTAGGAAGTAAAACCTAAGTCTTTATCCCCTAATTATTTCTGGAGAGGCAAAAATCTTTTGAAAGATGCCCAGGGATGTGTGAATTAGCTCCAAGATTCCTACATAAGTAAGTAGGTAATGTAGTAGATAGGGCACTGGACCTGGAATCAGGAAGACCTGAGTTTAAATCTGGTCTTGGACAATCATGGATAACTCTGGGCTCTCACTTAATCTCTAGGAACTTCTGTTTCATCATCTGTAAAATGGGGCTAACAGCATCTACTTCACAGGGTTGCTTTGAGTATCAAATAAGATAACATTTACAGTACTTTAAAAACATTGAAGAGAATTCTAGCTATTATTATTAATAAACATGTCCTTCAAAGCACCTGCAAACCATTTTCTCCTATAGCAGGTAAACATGTGAAGCAAAACAATCTAGTGAGAAAAACTCCATTCCAAAGTAAGTACTCAATGCCAATTCCCATTCTAAGCATGGCCATCTGACTTTTGTCTGTGACTTTATTTGTCCTCTTTAAAGACAGAGTGGTGTTAGTTGGGTTCTCTCTAGAGCAAGAACAGTTGGTGCCAATCCTTACTATTAAACCATTAGATCATAGAATGAATTTTAGAGTGGGATGGAATGTTAGAGATCTACAGCTGCTGCATTTTACTATGAGGAAACTGAGGCTCAAATAAGAGGAGCTATTTTCCCAAGGTCACATAGCTAATTAGTGATAGACTTAACTGGGCTCCTGGCTCTCCATCCAGTGTTCTTTCTGATCTTTTTAAAGCCTGTCTACATTATTGATGCCCTGTAGTGTACAGAAATATATGTTATTACTTTCATATTCTGAAATTAATTTGGAGTATGGCAAGATATGATGAAAGTCATATTCTTAGCAATCAGCAATTTAGAAAAATGCTTCAAGAATAATAATGAATTCAACACACACACATAGATACACAGCTTCACCATGCAGTGTATATTTTTGGTAAGGGTGTGAAGCGGAGATGAGATCAGGAGAATAGGAGAGAAGCAAATATTTAATATTTAAAAGAAAATCTGCAAATTGAAAATAACATGGCAAAAAGCCAAGCAAGCAGAAGGCAATAAGGCCAAGAAAAAAATAGTGCAATTCCTCATCCCCCAAAATTGGCAACACTCTTCGTCCTTATCTGAAGGAAAAGGTCATTTAGCCTCTTTTGTCCTCTCACCCCACGATGCCTCCTTGCCTTTTACTGTCGCTGGCCTCACACAGAGAGCCAAGGAGGCAGCTCAGCACGAGAGAAATGCCTGAGACTTGGCAGTGTCTGCAGCACAGAAATCTACAAAACTGGCGCTATTAGTCAAGGTCTTGTCTGGGACTTCAAAACGGTTTCTCTGTATTTCTCTTTCTCTAAAGTTTCTGGATTTTAGCCTTCAGCTATGAAGAGCAAGGCGGCTGCTGTTCGTGGTGCTGAATTTTACGTTGAAGGACCAGCGGCTCCACTGCCAGCTGCCTGCAGGCGGCTACTGCTAGTGACTCTGGAGCTGGAATAAATTGCAAGGAGAGCTGGAAAACAGCGGCCGGCTGCCCACAAAACTGGAGTGAGCAAGACAATTTAGCTGCTAATATTACTCTTGAATGCTTCAGTTGCATAGGATCCATGCCAAGCTGATCACCTAATTTCTTTGGTATTGCCAGTTGGCTGGTTTATCTTTTCTTCTAGAAGATCGCACAGTACCACCACTTCTAGTCTGCTAGGCAAATCCTTCCTGTCAAGTTGCTTCCCTCCCAATCACAATTCTCTCTCACATACACATATTCTTTCTCATATATGTTATCTCTCTCTAAAACATTTTCACATACACACTTTAATATTTATTTCCCCACAAAGCATTCTCACCTTACCCCTCCTCTTTCTCTCTTTCCATCTCAAAACAAGAGAATGACCCAAATCTCCAACTACTTAAAGGTAAATACTATTAAAATGGTTAGTGACCAGGACTGGACAGTGGATGATGAAGGTTGGAAAGTCTTAGGGGCTGATAGGTGAGACTGGGGAGAATGATTTTTCAGGCATCTGATTGTAATCTTTCATTATTTTTTATTAATATTATCACTGTTACTGTATTACACTATTACTGTAATCAGTTTTTATTTCTATTATTAGCACTTGGAGAAGGAGGAGGAAGAGAAGTAGTGGTGGTGGTAGTAGTAGTGATAATAATGGTAATTGGTATTAGTGCAAGAAAAAAATTTCCAGCAGATGGTGCTCTAGTTCATAACAGAGTCAGATGTTCAGCTTGTGTGTGTGTGTGTCTTCTTAATTTCTACCCCCCCACAACTTCCCTCCCCCCCCACTTCTTTTAGGAAGCCTGGGAGATTAGAACTGAGTGGTTGTCACTAGCAGCATTTGTGGTCTGTCTTTCTCCCGATCCCTGCACTTATTGAGACTATATTTCTGCTAAAGGTGCATTTGTGCATTTGATTTGACTGAAATGTAATATAAATATAAAAAGAAATGGTCAGTGATAGGATTCCACCCCACCCCCACATCCCTATGATTGATGGTGTCCATGGGTCAAAAATGTTTAATCATCAATAATGTGATTCAGCAATTAGGAAACATAAACAGGTTATGCAATGGCTTCCTTGAATCAAAGCCTGGTGGGATGTGGGTTTAGGTGGGTGATCAGGGGGTGGGGAAGGCTCCAGAGATGGTAGGATTGGCGGGACATTTGCCTGCCTCTCTGGATAGGGAGGAGTGGCTATGTATACAGTATGGTTAACGATGACCTTTGGTTTTGCAAAGCAGGAACAATTGGGATGGGGTTAATGGCACTTTGCTGTGGGATCAGATTGAACAAACAAAAAATGCCTTCCTCCATTCTAATGGAGCACATTATTCTGATCAGGAACTAAGCCTGGACCCAGGCTCCTGCAGCTGCTCTGCAGGTCAGTGGTACCAATAAAGCAATTATCCAATGAGAAAACTCTTGTTCTCCAAGGGGGATTCAAGATGGGTTCTGTTTGTTCCTCTTGGTTTTTGTTTTTTAACCAGACATTTTCTTACAGCTTAAGCTGAACAACTGACAGCAGACGCCAAGATGAAAGTACTCAAATTGCATTCTAAAAGTGTTTTCTTAACATGATATTTTCAGGGGACATTTTCCTAGTTCAATTCTTCCCTGAGAGCACACTGCTCCGTGTTCAATTAACCTGAACCATAATTGAACTTTGCCCTTTGAACTCACTAAACAGATAAATATATTAGCTCAGCCAAAGAATCATTAATATTTTTCATTCAGTACACAGGCAAACAGGAAAGATTCAACAACCTAAGTAAGAGTCAAACCATTAAAGCAGAATCTCTGTCTTTGTTATTTTCAGAAAAAGGCTGGGGAATTAGTGAATCTGATTGTGTGGATTTCTCTGGAAACTAAATGGACTTTAACATCTGTAATTATTTGACTGAATATAGAGCCTGATATTGGTATTCAAGAGTAGGGCTCATCTTCCTGACAACATTTAACTATATTTTTTCTTTCTGTTTACTCCATAATATTCCATTCCTAAGGAAAATTTATGCTCTATATGCAATTATTTACATTGCCTTCTAGCAAGATACTGTAGAATAGTATCTTTTATTCTGTATCCAATTGGTTCGGCCATGATGACAGGATGGAAAAGAGCCTAAATTTTTCCCTTCCTTTAGATTCTGTTCCTGACTTTTCTTCAAATTTATTAATTTGTCAGCATTATTACTAGAAAAGAATTAATTGTTTTCATATGAAAACTGTATCATGTACATATTGAAATGAATCAAGCTAGAGTATTTAGGAAAAAGTTCAAATTATGATTAAATATATCATAACAATGTTATGTTCCACAAACTGCACTCACATTTGTAGGCTTTTTCCTTTTAGAAATATTTTAAAATTTATACTCATTTATTTTACTCCCTTTCCTATATGTATTTTTTTCATAGCTAAAACATCACATGAACCATTATACATTTGTGGTGAATGTTTCAGTTTGATTTAAATTTCATTTCTCACAGTCTGTTCTCCTTCCCATTCCCCTTCCCCCTCTTCCCACTTCCAACCCCCACCCTTTTCATTTTTATTTGGTTTGTATTGTAGACTTAAAGCAGCACTATGCTAGATGAGAACACTTAAAGGAATATCACAAGCATGAAGGGTAAATCTATTGAACGAGGGTCTTTAACTATGTGGTTTCCTTAAAGGGAAAGGTTGGATCAATAAGATCAATATGAAAGGTTTCCCTGGCCCTGCATAAAAGGGTAAGGGCTCCTCTTTTCACTGGTTTAACTTTACTCTCTGACAAATGCAAATCAATGGATCTGTGTTTACAACAGATTTTCTAACAGACTCAACTTGGACAATGCCAGGATGCCTCAGACCTGGGGGTGGGGAGTCCAAACTTGTCTTGACTGGGTGAGGAAGTGTTTCCACAACAACTGTTTGCTTATAGCACTGGGGCTCCAGGGACATGAGCAGGTAGTGGTTGCCATCATTTTTAGCAAAGGGACCAACTTCTTACTAAGTCCAGAATCGGAACTTAGCAAGCTGGAGCCCTCTGGCCTTCTCCCACTTCTACTGTGGAACAAGAAGATGAATGACCATCTAGATTCCTTTCAGTATGCCCCAACCCAACAACAACTCTGAAACTGTTGAACCATAAAGACAATTGCTGTCACTGGAGAGAGATGAGCTCAAGTAAAATGATGCTAAACATAATTTTTGGGATGCAAATAGCCACTATGGTTTCTGACCATGTTTTAGATCTACAGACTGATTGCTCTGGGTCCTTTCTTGATGTAGTTGGTGACTCTTTGGCTTATAGTAAAATATTGGCAAAAGGAGCAGCAAATACTGTTCATATGAGCTCCAGGAATGACTTCTTGATGCTCTCCCCAAGAAGGTAACTGGCTCACCTTATCAGCAACAAAGACAACTAAAATTGTGGATTCTTTTCACCTTAATTTTACCTTTCCTTTAAAAATTTGATGGCTTTCAGAGATTACATGACTCTAAAGTCAATACCAGTTACGGTGAAATTATTTTTTTTTCCTCCAGGAGAAAGTATATGTATATTTGATTACACGAGCAAAGTCCACAGCTGATTAAATTACGTTGGAGGTATGCTTCCAACCCAAACAAAGTCTGCTTTCTCCAGGAGAGTAATGGATCCTCAAATGACAAGAGAGCAGCCTAGAGTGAATACAAATCCTGTCTTCCCTTCTGAACTATCACTTTGGAATCATTTGTTTTTTTTTCCCTTGGCTTCCGGGAATTTTGCTCCTAAAATGAAACTGTGAGTATAGTAATAGACCACAGCCTTTCCCCAAATGTCATCCATCTGCACCATTCTTGTCTGCAAGGAAGTCTGGTTCTTCATCTAAGTGCTTAACCCTAGTGCAATTCAGTCTCCTTACCACTCCCCCAAACAAAACCCAACTATATCTTATACAGTATCTTCCCAAAGTAAGGCAACCTGAAAACCAAAATTTCTCAATAAATTCTTTAAGAATTTCAATCTCCGAATATTAGACACGGGAGAAAGACAAGACTGGATAAATGGCTTGTCATAGAGCCTTTTAATCAGACAACCAAGAAGAAAAGATAGACACCTACATTTGAAGTTAGAGTATACAGGAAAATTCAGAAGGTCTTCCCCTACTCCCTTTTAAAAGAAGGAAAAATAACTTCCTTTGAGATTGGTTTTCCTCTCTTCTCCTAGGGAAGATACCAACAACTGCTCCCAATTAGGAGGTCTCTTCCCAATTAGATTCTTCTGCCTTTTCTCCAAAGGATAGATCAGGGTTTGGGCCCCAAAGAGATTAGAAAGTAAGCTTGTGTGGAGGGGACCAAAAGGTTTTATCCAAATTCTGACTCTACCACTAAACTTTTTTTCTTTTCTCTTTCCTGCCTTTGATTTCAATCAATACAGTTCTAGGAACATTTATTAAGCATATTACATGTAAACGTTTTTTTCTAAGTGTTGGGGAAATCGAGACCCAAATAATACAATCCTGTCCCTCAACGAGTTCGCAGTCTGACAGGGAATATAGGATGGATATTTGACTAACATTGCAAAGACAGGACGTAATAAGAGTCGAGGAAGAGAAGTCTAGACATTGTGTTCTAAAAAGTCAAACTTGCTTTCCACTTCGCTTGTGGCTTTTTCACAACGTCAGCCTTTCTCACTTTTCCATACCCGGATTGCCCACTTCTTCCTTCCCAAGTCCCCTAAAGTCTCAGTTGCCTAGAAGCTGCGTTCCTAAAGAGTCCCTAGAGCTTTGCTGGGGATTTAGTTCAAGATTTTTCTGATTGACTCTGCAGTTGGGTGCCTAGAAAATGAGTCCCAGGTTTTTCCTAGTTTGAAGAACATATATCCCAAAGCGAACCGGGCAAGAATCGCCCAGCGACCTGCCCTTTAATTGTGGAGAACGGAGGCAAGATCTCTCTCTGTCTCTCTCTGTCTCTGTCTCTGTCTCTGTCTCTGTCTCTGTCTCTGTCTCTGTCTCTGTCTCTGTCTCTGTCTCTGTCTCTGTCTCTCTCTGTCTCTCTCTCTCTCTCTCTCTCTCTCTCTCTCTCTGTCTGTCTCTGTCTCTGTCTCTGTCTCTGTCTCTGTCTCTGTCTCTGTCTCTGTCTCTGTCTCTCTGTCTCTCTTCCCCAGGGGAGACATATTGAACTGTGGAAAAGCAGCAATACCACGCGGGCGAACAGAAAGTACCAAGTGAAAGTTCTGGGCTATACTGAAGCTGGGCCGGAAGCCTCGGGGTGATATTCTGCACTTCCACGACTCCTACGTTCTCTTTACTAACTTCAGCCCGAAGTAGATGAGGGGCTGCCGACTGAAGATTGAAGGAGTGGAGCGAAAAGTTCCTCAATACCGCTCCTCAAAGGCGCATTCTTCCTTCCTCCGGTTCCTCAACCGTGTACTATCTCCTGGTCATTTCTCCCCAGCCAGATTTCTTTTCCTGGCAAAGGTCAATTAAACTTGAACACAACAATCTACACAGCAATGCCTTTCTGAATTTTATTCTTAATGTAGCTAGATTGGTTTTTCAGAATGGGACAGAATCAGAGATTATCCCAGCTCCAAGTAAGAAAGTGTATCCAAATACCTCTCACCATTCCCCCACAGTTCCTGTAGGCCTTCTTTAAGAAAGATTTTCTGCCCCAGAAGGTTCATTGACATTCTAACACTTTACCTTTATGTAAGAGAGAAGAGAGAAAATAAGCATTCCTCTCACCCCAACGAGAACAATAACAACAAAAATGGAACAAAATTCAAAGGGAAGGGAAAGGGGAGAGAATAAAACCTTTATATACTGTCTATCTATCATGTGCTAAGCTGTCCTAAGCCCTTTTACAAATACTATTTCTTCATTCTCTTCTAGACCTCTCCTTTTTTGCCCTTGTGAGTAAACAATTCCTTAAGAATAGAGGAAATATTCTGTAAAAGGAATAATATATTTTTATATTTCCTGCAAATTACAATCTAGCCTAAACCTTACAGGTCTGACAGAAGGGAACATAGAACCTAAAAGTATCTCTTTTCCTCTGTCTTTAATTCTTTTTTGGGTTAGGGTGACCCCATAATGTTTTACTTTAAGTTCAGTAGATTTTCATAAACAAAAGGCAAATAATTCTGTATCAAATAAAACTTAACCCTTTTTCCAGATGTCTTTCCTTTTTTAGGATTATATCTACATGTTTTGCTTAGATGCTGGACCCAGCTGATGTCGTTTCTATTGGGGAATAAAAGTGTGAATATGTTGGAGAGAAGAAGAGAACTCTTTTAGCAAAGGAATAGTGTATGTATGGACATTCCTCCAAATTATAATCTGCCCTAAACCCACAGACAAAATATAACCTTTGAGCCCTCTCCCACCCAAATTTAGACTCTAGTGCTTCAGACTTAGGCAAGGCAGGAAAAACAAAAACAAAAACAAAAACATTACCCAAACCAGAAGGGGATAACAAGGAGATAGCAGCAAAAGTCTTGCTGTATCGCATTATTCTGACATCTTGAAAATCACTTTAGCTCCCTGTTATTCCACCAAACTCATCCTTCTTGAAGAAAGTGGAAAATAAATTGTAGACTGGTTTGAAGTTATCGACCCAATTATTCCAGGGATTTTTGTTGTATCCTGCTGAATAGATCAAGTACCTGGTCTGGTCTTCCATAAGCCAATTTCAGTGGGAGGCCCTTCCTGCAGAAGTTACACAGGTTGTAACTAATTGGACTGAAAATAAAAGCTCTTCAAAAGATACACCTCCCTTCCCACTTTGAAAGTCTAATGGGATATTTGTCATGGTGAAGAGAAATGTGATTAAGAAATCCATGTACTATGTGTAGGGGGGGGGGCTTTGAGGGCCTGTGGAAGAGGGGGATGGTGAATACAGTAGCTGGCAGGTACACAAGGTAGTTTCCTAAAACTCTTATCATGGAGTTTTTCTGAGCATTTTCAGGCTTCTCCTATGTCTAAGGGTTGGGATATCTCAAGTCAATTTGAAAGTCAGCTTTAGAAGTTCTTTTGCTTAGACTTCATTCGACTGGTTGCTACTTTTTAAAATTTAAAGTGCTCTTGGAAGCCTTTGGGAATTTTCAATCTTATTGTAGGTTTGGGGGACTAGAGATTACAGAAGGAAAGAAATTCGAATCCTTTTTTTTTTCTTTGAAGCCAGCCACTTTGCCTAGAGAGGTGAGCTACAAGTCTCATAGACTTAAGTATTAAAATGCAACTGTGGGATTCAGAGCCCTCCATGCCCCCCCCCCCAATCTCATAATGCAGCCCAACTAGTTATAAACATGACCTCTTCAAAGATTCCCACTTTTTTGTCTCTGTTGCCCATATGCTTTTTGGAAAATCTGTAGTGACTGGTGAACTGAACTAGTCATTAGAGTAATAGAAAGGTGAATGGGGCCAATAGTCCCTGTTGATGTTCTGTTTTCCAAACCAATTGTCTAAAGTGTTCAGAAAGGACAGGTTTACAGGCAGAAGGTTATAGGTAGAAAAGGGAGAGAAAAGAAAGAAAACAAGGATAGATGGAGACAGGTTAGGAAAGAGGCAGGATCTGAAAGGGGGTGGGAGGAAGGGAAGAAAGAAAAGAAATGTATGGGGAAAGATATGGAGAGATAGAGGGAGGGATGAAGGGATGGAGAGAGAGAGAGAGAGAGAGAGAGAGAGAGAGAGAGAGAGAGAGAGAGAGAGAGAGAGAGAGAGAGAGAGAGAGAAATGGTGAGCACGATGCTGGGAAGAGAGCGCCATCAGGTTTACTGGAAACTAGCCGGATCAAGTTCCAGATCAATGAAATCTGGGTCCACACGTTTATGTTATTGTTGCCAGCATTAATGCCCTTTTAATCTTCTAAACATTATCAGCATCGATCTGCCTCCATATACACATTTGTTTGAGAAAGTGACATAACCACACGGTGGAACGACTGGAATAAAAATAAATGCGGAGACTTCTTGTTTTGCGAGGTCCTGGCTGCTTTGGTTATCTCTCATGTGCGCATTTCGTCTTCCTTCCCTTGATACTCTCTGGGCTCCCACACTAATGCATATTAGAAAGGTGTTATTGAACCGCCCGGGATTTGAAGATGCAAGGACAGTAGTGAGCTCTTCAATTATTAATCGGATCAGTCCATCAAGCAAAAATATTTTATGTGATACACCACTGTTATATGTGTTTCTGTAATGGGCTGAGGGGAGTGCATCCCGTGACATTAAACCAAGTTTCATGGTACCAACTGCCAACTCATAGGTTGAAGTACAAGGCCAAGGAGAAGAAGGCTCGGTTTAGCGGGACAGGACGCATACTTCCATATGCAGAGCTACAAACCCAAAGAATCCCAACAAATAACTGCCATTAATAAATAACAATGAACTTCTCAATCCTGGGTAGATTGTAGCCCACTAAAACTGTAGCCCTGCAGATAAGAACCTTCCAGGACTGAAGATATGAAAGGCGAGATGATTTTCTCCGTCCCCTTTCCCATTTTCTCACTCCCGAGATTCCCCATCCCACCTCTGAAGAGGGATTAAATGTGAAGCAGAGCAATGCAACAGAAAAAAAGGGGGGGGGGTTGGGGTATGGGGAGGTAATGGGACGGCAAATCTCCCATGCAAAGCCTTGTTCTGTCCTTTGAAATTCGACCAAAACGGACCCTGGCCACCCTTGCTTGCTTCCCCCCGCCCCCCTTCTAGCTAGAAAGCAGGGGCTGGTGAATCGAGACAGCCACCTCCTAATGGAGGGGAAATTAGCTATTTACACTGGGATTCCGTCTATCCCCGGAGGATTTACACTCCGAGAATCAGTCCCCCCCGCACAAGAGGACTATAAAAAAAGCCAGAGAGCAAGTGGAAGCGGTCTGCTTTCGTTCTGGTCTTCTCTGGAGAAAACCGCTTGAGGCTTGCAGGTCTCAATTTTCTTCCCTTCCCCGTTTCAAAGAAAATTTGCACTTTCTTCACGGCGGATATTCTAGTTTCTTGCTCTGTGTCATGTATCATGTGTAAATGTATCCGGCGGAGTTAGACACTGAAACTGGAAACATTTTACTTCGGATTCTTTGCGTAGAATGTGGTGCAGTTGGATTTGCCCCATAACTCAAGCCCCAGACTCCGGTCTAGGGAGCAAAAAATTTTTCCATTCCTCAAACAGATTGCAATTTTCCTTCTAAATTGAGAGTTTCCTCTTTCAAGGTGTTTTTTTTTAAGTAATTCCTTCCTACTCTACCTAACTCCTTGAATAAATCTAGTGTTTTTTTTAAATCATTTTTATCAACTATGAGAGTCTTGTTTTCCCAATCTTTTAAAAAATATTTTCCTCCTCCACCTTTTCTACCTCTATGCCAGGTAGCAGATAGAAACTGAGGCTTCGGTCTTTGGAAAATAAAATTAGAGAATTTGTTTAGATATCACCAAAGGCTTATACTTGAAGGTAGAAGGGGTGGGGTGGGCCAAAGACTCTATCTCAATTCCGTTGATCAGTAAACTGTCTTTATAGTCTGGACACTGGAACAGAGCAAAACAGCATTGCTGGTTTGGAAGTAAAATGAAAGTGAAAGGGGTGTATGTGTGAGAGACACAAAGCCAGAGACAGAGACACCGACACACACGCAGACAGAGAAAGATTGATTGTCTTTGAGCAAATCTGACCTTGTTAGACTGAGACCTTCAGTGAAAGATTTTGAACCCAAACTTCAGCCAGGTTCCCACTTTGTGCTTGCTTAATCCAAATGACGTTGGTATTTCTAGTTAGGAATCCTACTGAGATTATCATTAATAATTCATGGAGGGATACTCTCAGTTCTCCCTCTCTCCGAACCCTTCCCCAGAATCCAGCTGTACCCAACATACAATACATATTTCGCCAGATCAGAGCTACTGCCTACTTACTGAGGGACAATGCTCTCCTGACCCTGAACTAAAAAGCTTCCTATGTACTCAGCATACTTGTAGTTACTGATAAAATGGCTAAATAAAAAAGCTAAAGCTTTTGTTCCCTTTCAACACTGAGTAACAAAATAGATGCATCTGAATACTTCAGCAAAGAAGGAGGCTATTCATTCAGGTTGGGTTTCTCTCCTGTTAAAAATTACTTCTGGCTTCTTCCTCCAGTTCTTATTTTTATCTCAGTGGATTTGAAACGGCAGGGAGAGAGAAAAAGGGAGAGAATGAGAGAGACAGAGACAGAGAGATAGACAGAGACAGAGATGGAGAGATAGAGACAGAGACAGAGAAAGAGATAGAGATAGAGACATAGAGACAGAGAAAGACAGAGATAAAGAGAGACAGAGACAGACAGACAGATCAGACAGAAAAAGAAAGAGAGAGAGAGAGAGAGAGAGAGAGAGAGAGAGAGAGAGAGAGAGAGAGAGAGAGAGAGAGAGAGAGAGATTTTCTATGTAACATTTTCTTTTTACCGCTAGACCCAGAGAAGGAAGGCAGATCTCTGAGGTAGACCAGAGGGATAAAGTGATTTGTATGGAGATGGTTCACACATTAATTGCCCCCTGAAGACTAAGCGTGGAGCTTGCTAGTGGCTTCCATTGCCCCACAACTCCAGGCAGCATTTTGACGAGGTGAGAAGGAGCATTTAGACCTATCTCATCCAGAAACAAAGACATTGTTCCTGATCTTGATTTTAATTTTCTAAGACAGAGCACATTTCCCACCTTACTTTCTTAGTGCTTCCCGATTTTGCCAAGAACAGGATATAATCAGAGCAACACTAAATTAACAAGAAGGCGAAAGACATTCATAATGTAAAAGGGGAAAAAGGGGTTTGTAGGGGGGTCCATTAACAAACCACCCAGAAGCAACTCGTGTCCACCAGATTTGGGTAAGCTTCTTTGGAAAAGTGGATTTTATTTACTTTCTAATCAATACCCAGAAGCGATTAATTGTCAGAGATTTGAATCGCTCCAACTGCCAGTGAAGGAGGCAGATGTCAGAGTAGAAACGCCTCCCGAAGCCGCATCTGTGAGCATGTTGCCTGTCACATTACCCAAATCGGCTTGGCATGTGTTAAACCAGCCCTGCAAACGGCAGGCACCTTTGCGGTATGAGCGGTCGCCTGGGACCCCGCACAGAGCTCGCCGCCTTCTCCGACTCGCGTGTAAGCTCAGAGACGCCAGGAGGAAGCCCGAACATGCCCTGCGCCCCAGTGCATGCGCCTATGCAAATCACCAGCTGTCTGGGCGAGCCGGCAATTACTCGGCTGTGAGTCCAAGAGTGTTCACCCTTCTTGGAGGCCAAACCGAGTTCTTTGCAACGGAAAACAAAACAAAACAAAACCAAAACAAAAAACCAAAACCAACCCAAACCAAAAAAACACCTTATTCCAGCGTGCAGGTCGAGTGATTTGTTTGGTACCTTAGGGGACTTCGTTAGGGGGTGTTCTTGAAACATAAACTTGATCTTGTCTCCCTGGCTGCCTCCAGGCTGGAGGAAACTCCATCATTTACACAATACCTGCGTAGCTAACTACTTTCAGTTTGTTGCCAACGACTCCTATTTCCAAGTCATTAGAACTGTGGTTTCCCTCTTCAAGTCCCTCTAGCCACACAATCTCTCCTCTCCTTTCCCCCTCCCCCCGCACCCCAACAACCTTAATGGCAGATTTCTGACATCTTAGAACAATAGAGGGCTGTAGCTCTCCATTCTGCCACTAGAGGGGGCACAAAGAATTCATTTTTCTCTAGAACAATATGCTCAACGTTAATTGTCCCCTTCGTGCCTTGCGAATCCACCTCGCTGTTCCGCACACAATCAGCCACAGCTTAATGCAAAGGCGGAGATTGCAGTTTTACTTGTAGATGCGTTAACTTGCATCTTAATTTCTTAGTACCTGGGGGGTGAGGGGCGCTCTCCCTTGGAAGCAACCATGCCTAGGAAAAGCTTAATTCAAAGTGGAGGTGGCAGTGAGGAGGCAAGGCATATATTTATGACTTCCCCAGTCCCATGTCCCCCCACCTCACGAAATTAATGCGACAACCCCAGCATTCTCCTTCACGAACAGTCATTAGCAGCGGCAGAAAGATTACTGGAGCGTTGTCCAGTGCAAGGGAACTGGCTGGGGCGTTCAAGGGAAGGAAAAAAAAAACCAACCCAACTCCTGGGAAAGGAGTATACCCCCAATGAAAGGTCCACAGGCAGCCTCTGATGCTTCGGAAGCGCCTCCTTTGCTTAAGTAGCTCGCACAGAGTACTTGCAATACTTTGCCTCCCGATAGTGCCAAGTGAAGTTTGCGGTGGGGG